>NW_019671928.1:144097-166993 GCF_002708625.1 Rhizopus microsporus ATCC 52813 | reverse complement strand
CTTTGGCAATCGCAGCTATGCTCTTGCCCAGTGGTTCCTGCCAACACTGCTAGAAGAACAAACAGTACGTCGTTAAACGTACCAATCTAGTCGGGTACACAGAGGTTGGATGTGTTTTTGTTTTTTTATACTCTATAACAATGAATAGAACAAGCGAGTGTTGCTGGGCATTTGTAAGCGTTGAGTTGGAATTATTTAACTGAGTGACGTAACAATCTTTTTATAAAGTTGCATTTTTGCAATTTTTATAATTTATACGAAAAAGTGACAAGTCTGCGAGACACCTCTTTCTGGAAATATAGTGTACAATTTTTTCTCGCTCTGGTGGCTATCTTGATGCTGCTGCATTGGTCAATCAAAACAAGACCAAAACCCTTGCCATTATGAACCAACTCTCAGCTATTGGTGCTCACCACAAAGGCTTTTCTCCTCTTCTGATACCCGTTTTTACAGCCACATTGTTCGTGCTCAACTGGAATACAGCCTGGCCATTACCAAGAGCACCACATTCCTTAGCAGGCAATTGAAAGTTGCCCAAAACGTTTGTTTGCGTCGAATTTTCGGTGGCTCTCACACATCTTCCACCACGGTAATACTACATACGTCGAAGCTACCAACCTGCAGGAACGTGCTTATACTCTGCAGTCTCAGCTTCTCCTACGCTCCCTTACTCTTCCAGAAGATGTTCTGTTACACCATCTTCTTCCACTTATCCGCCGGCCCCGAAGTCACTCCCAATGGTACAATCGTTCTAGGCCTCCTATTTGGAAGAGATGTCCTCCCAACCAAGAGTCCCTGGATCGTCGCTCTTTACGGTCAATACAACGAGAATACCACCAAGACAACCTCAACAATAAACGATCTACGTATACTTCCATTCTTCTTACACATTGTCGTCCAACTATCTCACTCGCCCCTGTCCTATGGCTACCCATGTCCAAGTCTGAAAGAGGTCGTTGCATACGTTGGCGTCTTACCTGACTTCCTGGCGGTCGATACAAAACCTGTCCTCGGCACCCTGGTCAACCTTTCACAAAAGTCATATCATTTACTGTCTCCAGATGCCTCAAACCATTTCTGACCCATTGTCCTTCCTTTTAAATATGCTACCTACCAAGAAGCCTCGCTTTGCTAACACAACACTCTCATGGACCATCCGCTGGTCAACCATATGCAGAATCCTATATGAACTCGATTACCTATATCGCGCTAAGCTTCCACCTACCCCGCCCACTCACCTCGGGCAAAAACTCTTAGAATGGCTCCTCTCTTTTCCTTCTCACTAGTGTACCTTACACTTGACCCCATTCACTCCTTCTAAAGCATTTTTACCCTTGATCCCAAAAGGGTTTTTTAGTCACCTATATTCTTCCTTTCTGAACTGCCCCGAGCGGGAAAGATATAATATTAAAATCGTGCGCCCATTAGAGGTTTTAATTATTTATAAATATAAATCTGTTCAAACGTACAGTTTTTTCTAGTTCAAAAAATTATAATATACGTTACACTAACCGCAATAAAAACAATTGCTTCAACTATGCCACCTGGTGACATAAATAACAATAATTTAATAAATATGGATGATGCTCTCACTCAGAAAGCAGTAGTTACTTTGATTTTGCAGTTTGAGAACCACCGCAAATCTTTGGAATGTCCTCATTGCGAGAAGATGACCCAATTTCGTTGTA
Organism: Rhizopus microsporus ATCC 52813; assembly: GCF_002708625.1. Classification (NCBI taxonomy): domain Eukaryota; kingdom Fungi; phylum Mucoromycota; class Mucoromycetes; order Mucorales; family Rhizopodaceae; genus Rhizopus; species Rhizopus microsporus. Next base: position 165,305 of record NW_019671928.1, on the reverse strand, counting down.
ATGGATCCACTAAGGTCGATCCACCCATTCCCATATTTCGTTGTCATGGATGTGAAAAGACCGTTAACGCTCAAACCATGTGTAGATTATTCAGTCTTTAGTTTCTCCTAACAGTCTTGTAAGCTCACCAAACAACGAAGCTTCTGGAGTTTTCTACAATACACAACCTACTCAAAATAGCAACACAAATGATCTGGCACACGACACGCAGCCCTTACTGGGCATGATTAAGCGCCTCTCAACCGAACTTGCAGAAGCCCGTGCAGAGATAGCCAGTTTACGTCAAAGTGACCCAGCTTCAAGAACAAGCGACACAGCAATCTACGAATATGAACCAGCCTAACCATCACGAAGACGACAAACATCTCAGTTCCGAAGATTTTCCTGCACTGCCCTCCCAAACGCCTCCATGGCATAGCCCTCAGCGTATTTCCCAAATCAAGCGTAGCCTTGCGGAGCATGAACAACAACGTCGATTGCAACGGCAAGAAGCAGCCGCACGCCTCCTACAGCCACCACCTGAGAATCAAGGATTTCAATACGTATACTTACCAATTAAAGCACGAGATCCTATCGGCCAGGTTCGTACTCGTTTGAGAAAACTCGATATTACGAACAACCGCATATTAAATATACACTATCCAGACCGCAATTTTGTTGCGTTACTTGTGCATAATGATTATGTGAATGAGCTTCGTAAACAATTGGAACGCTTTAAAGTTACCTTTAAGGATAATTTTGACCCTTGTGGTTCCAAACTCTTGCGAGATCCTAAATATACTGATCTTTCACCTGAAGAAAGAGCCAATTTCGCCCTCATGTATCACAGTAACCGTATGGCACGCGCCCTGGACTACATTCGCGCCCCCATCAAGCACGCTGTTGCTCGTTTCTTCTACTCTAAAGGATGGATCAGTAAAACAATTTTACAAGGAACCTTATCTAGCAGTCGTAAGTATCCGACCAAGCTGCCGGCATCTTTTAATCTGATGATGTCTCCATGGACAACGCGGATGACTTATTCCACGAATCTATCAATACCGACACTAACTCTACAAGGGAAGCTATTACCATAGGCAACTCTGTATCCTTATGAAATACCTAACAATTACGCTTTTCAACGCCACTGGTCTACCCAGACATGTCATTACACCTATTATTGACACAGCACAACCAACATTGGTCCTTTTAATCACTGAAGCCTAGTTACTCCCACCTACAAGATAGCCAACAAATTGGAAACAATTTCATACGTATGGTATACCTATGAAATACTATAATAACAGAGGCGCGCAAGATATATGTATGCTGATAAATCCTAACTGTCCGTACCATATCCATCACTTGTCCTCTCGTGATTCTTCTTTTTCACAGTATCAACTCTCCTTCACAATAGCTGATACATTAACTCACTGCTTGTATTTGCCATCTTCTCTGAATAATTAGACAGTCTTGGAGATTCTATCATCGCTCCCATCAACAACTCCTAACACAAGGCAAACCATCATATGCGGTGATTTAAACGCTAGACTTGGCCCTTATACAGGGGACCGCTCGACCAATCCTCGGGGTAACGTTGTACACCGCTGGCTTAAAGAAAAGGGCATCATCGTATGAAATAGGCGACTGGATTTTGGCCAATCAACATTTCTGACACATAAAGGGGGCAGTATTATTGATCTTTTCATGAGTACTACTGAACTAAACCAACCAGAAATGAAGATCCATGTGGATAAATCCCTCGATTCCAACCACAAAATGATCTCTTTCTCTTTTAAAACCACTGCTCCTTATCAACCGATATAGGTACAATGAGTCATATGGAATCTTGAAAAATTGAGAGAACAAAAGGTTCGCGACGCATACACTCAGCAAATGCAATAAACCTTAACCCGTCTTGAACTGTCAACTAAATCTGTTTCCCATCGGGTTGATGATATAAAAACAGCACAAAGACGTATAGAAGAGCTCAGCCATTCTATATGTCAAATCATATATGACTCACTAGATGCCACATGCGGTCGGGTTACTTCAAGCTATAATTGCTGGCAGGGCTTCTGGACCACTGAAATGCTACAGGCCCTTCAAATCCGTGAACACTACTGTCGTAAATGGAGCAAGGCGTATGGCCTTAATAAGCTACATCGCTGGATTCGACATTAGGAAGCCTGTTCTCGTCTTAAGCGACTAATACATCGACGACGACGAGAGGCATGGGAGAAATTTTGTCACCAAATGACCACAGGCGAGTATACTAAAGCACTGGCGAAATTAAGTAAAATACGCAAAAATCGTACTTTAAAGCCAACTTTCTCCACTTCTGAATGTACACAGCACTCTATGAACATAATGGCGACACACCTGGAATCTATTTATTCTGGTGGTCCACTTAGTAATGTGCGAGCACATGAGATTGCCTTACCTACTCTACCTTCGGATGAAAAATGCCCCTTCGACATTGATCTTATTCAAGATACTATAAAACATTTGCCTGCCAAAAAGGTCTCATGTGTAGATCATTTACGTATTGAAATGCTAAAACACATTCAACACTTAGTGGCACTAGTTCTTCTCATCCTGTTTCAAATGTGCTGGGCCTGATCCTATCTCCCTTTGCCTTGGCGTATCGCACAAGTCGTTCCAATTCATAAAAAGGCCCTCCATCAGGCCCAGATAGCTACTGTCCAATAAGTTTAACCGCAGTTTTTAGAAAAATTCTGGAACGTTGTATACAACCCACATTGACAAGCGAAGGATCACCGCTGGATCTTGCGCAAGGGGGATTTCATGAATCTCGCAGTACTTTGGACCAAACTTTATACCTTTCAGAGATCTGTCAAATACTACGCTCACAACTTCGCATTACTCCGGTTTTAGCCTTCCTGGATATAAAATCCGCGTATGATAAGGTTAACCGCAGCTTCGTTTGGGAAACCCTCAGTCAATATATCCTGCCTCCTTTACTGGATCTACTACATAATCTTTTCGATGACGTCCAAATCGAAGTTTTACTTTCTAATGCTACTTCTCGTCGATTTCGTCCAAAAACAGGCGTTTTACAGGGCTCCGTACTCTCACCGTATCTTTACTCGGTATACATGAACCAACTATCAGCTCAACTGTGTCCTCAAGCTCTTTCATCTAGCTCGTTACCGCTGGAAATGATACCATCCCTGAATTGCCTACCCTATGCTGACGATGAAGCCTTCATCACCAAGCACCCAAATATGATTGACCTACTGCGACAATGCTAAAATCATAGTGTACAAATGGGATACAAACAGAATCCATCTGAATGCGTGATTTTGGACAGTAGCACAGATCCAATTACATATACCACTTACGATCAGCCATTACCAAGAGAAACAACTTTCGCATGCCTTGGCGTCCCCTTTAAACCGAGTGGGCACCTCAATCCAGAAGAACTTCTTTTTACTTTACCTTCATTTTTTACTTGAGCCCGAAGGGGATTTTTTAGTTTCTTTTCACATTTTTATGATCTTGTCCGTGGGTGGGTTTTATAGCACTCAATAGGGCATGTTATTAAAAAAAAAAAAGAAACCCATCAAGTCTTGTTGCGAGTATTGTTTGTCGGTGTAACAGCATCTATTCTTGGAAACGCACGACGTCCATCAGGCGCGGCTTTACTTTTCAGAAACAGTACAGTTTTTCTAGAATGCGTTGCCAAATCGGTTTCATTCGCGGCAATACATTAAGCCAGAACCGATTGGCCAAGAGTCAGTTACCGAGTCTTTACATTGTCATCAACCCGCAGTGTAACTAAAAAATCCACAAATAGGCCTTTCATGAAAAATTTCTCCTTTTATAGACAATATCTCCACTCCTATTCATACGTCCTTTATGCAGCATTCAACTGAAGCACAGGGCAATTTGATGACTCTGCCTCTTTCCCTTATTGGCTTTAAAAAAGAGAAGGAAATAATCTACTGCTGTTACCATGACCATGTGTTATGGAATATTTCGTAATTTAAAGTGTCTGCATTTTCTGCTCAGCTGATGGTAGAAAACAAGGATTGTTACATTTTCATCAGGCTGTCATTTACACGCGATATTCGTACGTTTGTAGAAATGGACTAAAAAGCATACATTTTATACATGGATGTACAATTGTAATATATTTGACAAGGGTAAATTTGTTGCATTACATGGCCGATCTGCACTATTTCCAATGCAAAACTTTAGAGCTCTTTTCTGTTTACTACAAAAACCTTGAGAAGATTCTCATCTAAACCCTTTTTGGTAATTCTGTGCGATCTCGTGAGAAGGTAAAAAAGGTGTGTGCATATCCCTGGTCCATCAATGAGAAAAAAAAATAAAAATAATGCTTGATATATGATTTACACAATATTGTACTTTTTCTTTTTGTTATTCTTTCTTTCTTTGTTTTGAATCTTTTAAATCATGAAAACCATATCGACAAACAAACCAAATGCAAAACTAAGGATCCATTTAGAGAATAATCACTTAATCATGTATGGCTCAGCATTAGAGTCCTCTGGTTGTGTGCTGAGAGGAGCTCTAAGTTTAAAACTAAAGAAATCAACGAGCTTTAAATCACTAAGTTTACATTTCCTTGGGAAAGTGTCTGTCAGTTGGAATCAAGGTAAGTCAAATTATAGGTTATATGCATAATCTCACCCTTTATATGCAGTAGGGAATGGTTATGAGCGTAAATTTAACGATACTCGAATAGTCATTAGCCATACCTGGACTTTTTTGATGCCACAACAAAAGCAACTTCATCTACTCTCTGCAGGCATACATACATTCGAATTTGATTTGATCTTACCTGGAAGTTTACCGGAATCAACACGGATGGACAAGTATTACAACGTAGAGTATCAATTGAAAGCAGTGGCAGAGAAGCCTGGGTTTTCAAGAAATTATACAGCTCAGCGCGATATTCATCTATCAAGGCAAAGGCCAAATTTGACTACGGATTACTATGACCCTATTCATGTCACGGATCAATGGGCGGACAAGTTGAGTTGTGAGGTCTCTTTACCGACCAAGGTGTATACCTATGGTGATCTTATCCCCATTACGATCGATGCTGTCCCATTAAAACCTAATCTACGTGTACTCTATGTGAGCTGCACATTCAAAGAGAGCATCACCTGCCGAGCAGTCAATGGTTGGTTCAATGGTAAAAATAAAAAGCAGGGACGCATAATAGAATATACAAGAAAGGACACAAGTAGCAGTAGATTAGTGGAAAACTGTAGATGGTCAACATCGATCCATATGAACGTGCCTAGAACAATTACGGATATTCAGTGTGACGTGAGCAATGAATCTGTTCGTGTACGACATAAGCTTAAGCTTGTGCTCTTTTTAGAACATCGACATGAACTACATGAGTTGAGAACGGAAATACCAATCATTATAGCCATCACGGACTCCATTGGTGTTTTGCCCCCTTATGAAGATGTCTGGCAGACATTACCTTATGATCCTTTACTTATGCTAACCCCAAGTACAAGTAGTATTCCCCCTAGTTATCATAGTGTAGCTGTAAATTAATAAATTGCATTTATTTTCTATAACAAAAATGAGGTTATCATGACGTGTACACAGTGGTTGATACAAAATCTCGATAAGATAAACCTGATTTTATATATGCGATCAATTCGCTCAATAGTCGTTCTGCTACCAGTTTATCATTTTCTAACCATTCTGCTGTCTTTTGAATAATGATAGGATCATGCATGTCTATTTTTCTAGCACCCTTTGATCTAAACGGTATCAATAGGATATCCGCAATGTGATCTATCACAAAAGGATCAATGTATTCCATATCATGAATAGCCGTTAAATCTTGTCTGAGAAACTCTTTGGCCTATGCATGTTGATACATATATGAGATTATATCTATCCTTATTCTATTTAACGCTATATATATAAATACTTTTGGTATATGCTCAGGTGTGATGATGGTAAAGTTGACATGACGCGGTAGAGGCTCAGGGTAACAAGTTTGATGATATAGTCCCTTGTAGACCTGTTTTCTTTGCAATTTTATTTTTTCGCCTGGAGATAAAGTGCGCTTTCGACGTAAAGGTGGTTCATGTGTCTCATACTGTCTGTCTTTTAAAAAATATTCATCAAAGTCATTGTTTTCTTCATCAACATTGTAGACAAGTGATTGAATACTTTGTCGACAAATAGGGCAATTGGCAGATTCAGGTGTAATATTTATCCAATAACAAATACATTCAAAGCAAAATGAGTGAAAGCAAGGCCGAAGGAAGGTTTCGTTGGAATACGTTTGCATACAAATGGAACATTTTGGCTTGATGTTGTTCATAAGGGAAAAAAATAGAGAAAAGAAAAAGTCACATAGAGATAAACCAAGTGAGGGGAAATAGAATTTCCTTTTTTTTTCTTCTTTTCTAAACATATATTCATTCAACCATGGGAGTCAAACAAAAGCCAACACAGTCTACATCGATAAATGGGCTAAGTCAAGTGTTAGATAAAGATAGAGAACGTGAAAAGAGAAGAAGAGCAGCAGAGACAAATGTAGGAAAAGAATTTCAAACGGTATGTTCTCTACTTGTACTTGTTCAGCTTGTATTGATATCTTGCTTAGATTGATTTCAATTCAATGGATATCTCAATACTTCGTAAATATGCTAGAGTACATAAAATTAAAGTAAAATCAAAGACAAACAAAGAAGAACTAGCAGCTGCAGTATCTCGTCATTTTGCAAATCAAACTGTTAAAGAACTTGATACAATTACTTGTTTCTTATATACCGCTCATTATAAAGGTAAGCATATGTCAATATCATTCACCTGCTCTTTTTATTGATTCATGTATAGATTCAGTCTTGAGATTACCACTTCAAACTGGATTTTAAAGTGAGCAAAAAAGCATTTCCCTTTCTTTCATTAGCTGATGTTGAAAAATAAATGTCGGAGACTAAAACATACTTTAAAAAGTTGTGTCAAGCACACAAATCTCAAGGACGGACTTTCTGGTCAACAGGCTCTGTGACAAACGAATATCTCCCAGCTGAGGATTTGGCAGCAGGCTGTAGGCCAATCATGTTAAAGACTTTTCCCTGCAATAGCTATATTGTATAGAGGCCGCTGAATAAGGTTGATATCAGGAGAGCATGAAGGAAGGCTAATGCATGGGATACTCGCCAACTACGTGATATGTCAGTATAGCTGTTCCTCATAAAAATCCTGAATATATGTTTACTTGTAAAAGTACACTTGCAAAAAAAAAAAAGAACCTGTCCGTTTCCTTATGGCTTAAAAATTTGTGAGAAAAAGAATGAGCTGTTGCTTATAAGAAACAGAAGAGATAGGCGTATAATAAAGGGACACGCTTGATGATGTCCAAATATCAAAGATAATGATGTATTACTGATGGGCAAAAAAAAAAGTAATCGCTGTTTTAATTTTGGTACACTTGCAGCAGCAACACACACACAAACATACACACCCCCTCTCTCACTCACTACCCCTTCTTTTTTTTAAAAAAATTTTATTTTCAATGATCCAATCGTGGACCATTCAAAGTCGTTTGTTGATTACAAGATCATTCTCATCAGCCACAAGAAAGGTTCATCCACCTGTCCATTCAGGGGTCATTGAACCCCTTCACATAAAACCCTTGATGAAAAAACCTGAAAAAGCAGCAGACAGACTACTTTCAGCCATTCGTCGAGGTAATGGACCTGCTGTATGGAAAGCATACATGAATCTGAAAAATGCAGGACATATAAGTCAACTACCCGAATTGTATCATTCCATGACAGTCCAGACGTTTCAACTCAAGGACAACGGAACGTATTCACCCAATTATTTGAAGTTTTATAGAAAATGTGTATCCGACATTCTAGAGACAGCAATAGCCAACGGATATATACTCAATAGCCGCGACTATAATTTGCTACTCAAGCTCTATGGACGATCACGCGACTGGAAGGCAGTGACAGACTGTTGGAACGAGATACCTGCTACTGCTGCAACTGAAGAAACCTTCAACATATACATGAGAGCAGCCATTCAATGTAGAAAGCCCGAGGAAGTGTTCAATGTCTACAGTAAAATGATGAAAGTGGGTGTGAGGCCAGATGTGAACACGTACGGCTTGTTGATTGAGGCTAACGGACGTATGGGCAATATTAATGAAGCGGATAAAGTGTTCTTGGATCACTTTGTGCCTAAGCGAGCCGATACAAATAAAATGTCCTTTATCTCGAGATTATTGATCAAGGAGCCCAAGAATCAATTTCATACAGCATCGGCTGCTCCTCTTCTTCTTCACACTATACCACCTCGTAGTGTCCTCACACCTACTGTCAATACGTTTGAAGCACTGATGGATGCACATGGCCGAAATAATAACATACCTGGATTACACCATATCTACAAGACAATGATGCCTCAGTATCATATTCAGCCCAACTTGAAGATATATGACACACTTATCAAATGGTATTGCCGTCATGGAGATACCGATGCTGCTCAAAATGTATTTATAGATATGGAACAAAGAGGAATCAAGCCTACAGTGACGTTATTCAACCACTTGTTCAGATATGAAGCATTAAAGAAGAATAGGCCAAAGGTGGCTGAAGCATTAATAGACTACATGAAGACAAAATACGGAATCAAGCCAATGCCTTCAATGTATACAACCTTGATCAAGATACACAACAGACATAATCGAGAGAATGAAGCCAGTAGATTACATGAGATTTATAAACAGTTAAAATTAAATAGAGAACAATAGTTGTATATGTATATAAATAAAACACTACTACTAGATAAAAGTGTGTGTATGCGTGTAATATGATGTGTTATAGTATAGCAGTAATGGTTGAATAAGACCCTATGATGACAATCAATATATGGATTAATGCCCATAGGAACGGTATCCAGGTTGACATAACAAAGAATCCTGCGTTATAGACAATAGCAATTGCCACACCAATGATGCTTCCAATCACAAATGAAGCAATGGCTCCTCCGATAACAAATAAAAATGGTATCATCATCAAAGTGTACCAATTCAAGGTACGTGACTTTGCAAACATCATGAATGCCCAAACACCTACGTTATATGAGTCCCATAGTTGTATATCATGTTTTATTACCTGCTGGTAAATAGACAACGAGAGAAAATAGCAAGGACCATATCATTGTAAACCTCCATATGTCTTTATAAAAAAAAGGTGTTAAAACAATACAACAAAGACAAAAGCAATGGATACCATTTATATAATACAATGAATGCTCTTTATCTGCTACCATGACTAATGGGTTATATCCTGGTTGAAAAGGCCAATAAAGTGAAGGCCATGAGGGTGCACTCTTATAGTCATTAGGAACAGACATTATAAAAGAGTAAAAAGAAAAAAGAAAAAAAGCAGCAAAAAAGCTATTACTATATTTGTAAGTGACATCACCTGTCCGTTTCTTGTTGTTTCTTTCTTTTTTTTTTTCATATTTCTTTACACTTGTTTCTTTTATGGGCTTGGACTTTAAAATAAAGTTGGCAAATACCTTTGCTACTATTTTCTTGATTAGCTCTCAGGGATTCAGTTTTTCTGGCTGGTAATTCAATAATACATAGCGTGTCCTGTATAGTTAACTCCCCTTATGATTAGGTTCCTGGGTCATTCTTATGACTTTGGTCCTCGAGACTTTGTGATTCTTTTGGCTGGAATACTTCACTTTTTATTGATTGGTTTTACTATTTACCAGTTCTTACCAAGTTCACCCAAAGGTAAAATAAATGCATATATATAATATAGCCATAATAACCATAAAAAGACGTGTATGAGGCTATTAGCTATTGGTATTTACTTACCGCTGTCTTGAACGGCATCGTTTCTTTCCTTTGGGTAAAAGGGAAAAAAGGAGAGAGAGAAAAAAAAAAAAAGAAACTAACTCTGGATTATATAGTACGCTCACCTTAATTTCTTTGCATTTGTTGGTCTTTTGTGGCAATTGGCAACCCTTGTATTTATCTATCACCGTTTTAATGATTACCCACCACGCAATAGCACTGATCATATATTTATCAATTCACCCTTCTCTATTTATACTGCCTATTCCTTCTTTATCGTTCTCTGGCAAGTATTCCAGTTTAGTGACCATACAAAGCATAGTCAACTTGTAGAGTATCATTTAAAGCTTAACAAACTATATATATATTAATACTTGACCATAGGCACACACCTTTATCATCATCGTCATCGGTTTTGTTGCCCTTCATTTGGTTGATTATTCTCATCGAAAGGATTGGGTCTATTCATTAACAACTGCTTGGTAAAGCAAGAAAGAAAAAAAATCATCATGACGAATGATTCTTATTTGTACTATTATAGGATACTTTTAGGAGCAGCTGTGTTCCTTAGTGACGCTCCACATACAGCGTCATTAATTGTCGTTGGTATCCTGTTGAGCGCTGTTGCAAGAACATTAATTCCAAACTGGTTGGAAAGAATCAACAGAAGATTTAGCCGCTGGGCCAACAGAATAGGAGAAAGAACACCATTGCTTTCTTAATAAACAAGATTCGAAGTGTAACGTTACCTGACGATGTTTAAATGCGCCATTTTCTGTTTTTCTTCTTTCTTTCCTTTTTTTTTTCTATATTTATTTATGATGAAAAAGTCGAATGAGTTTTCTATTTCTTTAGGCGATAAAAAGTATTATTTCCCAGGAGAGACACTTCAAGGTAATTCCTCCTTTATTAACATAATGATCATCCATGTATAATGATTTTTACGAAGGGCAAATCATACTCGATCTATCAAAATCAATTGACGTCCAACACATTACGTTGACCTTCAAAGGACTAATTGAAGGACAAGGAGAGAGGGTGGTGTTGATGAATGAGTCCAAAGTATTGGCTTTACCAAAGAAAGCAGGACAAAAATACAGTGTCTTTAGTGGTAATCAAATCCATACATTTGATTTTGAATTCAAGATACCCGACAACAACAACTTGCCAAGTTCGGTTAAGGTAATAAAAAAAAAGTCAACCATTAAAAGATGATGTAATCCTTTACATGCAACAGATACCAAAAGTAGTGGATATAAGCTATACATTAACAGCTGTTCATAAGAAACCAAAGCTCAAGTTATCCTCTACTCTTCCAGCCGCCGTTAAGAAAATCAAAGTGTTAGATTTAATCAATATCGAACAACTTGATTTTAAAAACGAAATAAATACCTGTTGTGACATCGGTTTCCTCAACAATGGTCTATTGACTCAGTGGAATATCAAATGCCCAAAATCTGCTTTCACTCCTGGTAAATATGACACATAATTGATTACAGGGGCTTATGCTAAACCTCACTAGGTGATATCATTCCTATTGACTGCAACATGCGTCATTTCCCTCCAATGGACAAAGCCAAAGCCTTAAAAGTATCCTTGGTTCAAGTCATTTACAAGACAAATAATCCCAAGTAAAGGAGAAATAGATTTTTTTTTTTTGGATACTAAAATAGCCCCCTCCACGCAGGATTATTGATAAAAGAGTCATAGTAGACTCATGTGTAGATATCAACACAACCGATGGTTCCTGTCAGTCCTCTACAGTGTCATTAAAGATTCCTCCAAACACACCACCCACCATATTTCCACTAAATGGTAGAATCATCAGTGTATCTTATTTTTTGAAAGCAGAATTAAACATGAAGGGCGTAAAATCAACAATACAGTTCCAAGAGACCTACTCCCAGGAATCGATTATACTTATCGGTACATATCCAACATCCAATGGACTAATTGACTGGGTGGATGATAAACTAGAGGAAACGACAGAATATTCCTCAAGTAAGTAAAGGCAATGATTTACTTTAGATATACTCATATCAAAGGAAGGCACAGAGATAATGAGCCCACATATTGCCAACTTTTCAAGGCTTTCCTTGGACTCCATTGCTGTTAAACCAATTTTAGAAGAAAAAAGTAAGCCCCTCCGAATGAATGTTTTATTCAAATCATTAACTGAGATAATAGGTTTTCTTTGTAGTGAGCCCGGCGAACTGGATTTGCCTGTGCTTTCTTCAAAGAGCGTTGACAGAAAAGTTCAAAGACGATACACAGACGGACATAAATCAACACCTAATTTGCCAGCACCAGATTACTATCGATCAATACCTAGTACCAGTTTACCAGACCTACAACAGCCCGCCTCGATTGAGATCAAGCCTTTAGGCAGACTAACAGAGGATGAGATAATTACATCGCCTTATCTGTCTCCAAAGCTTAAGCATACCGATATGGCCCTACAAGAGGATGATATCATTAGTCACAATAGCACAAAGGCCTCCAAGGGCTCAGTGACGTTCTTGGATAGCCTCGTCATGATGAACCATAAAGATAATATTGTGCTACATGCACCACATGAAATAGGTCCAAATGATATAATCCATAGAAAAGAAGTGCCTGATTTGTTAAGACAAGATACCATGTCTACTTCATCTTCAAACGAGTTACTAGACTATAGCAATCATAGTACAACAAATAGTGACACAACCATCATCTTTAGTTCATTAACATCTGATCATGGAATTCTTACTGAAAAGGTAGAAAGCCCTCAAAGACAAGAAATTCACACTTAATACTTTATATTTTATTTTGAATAAATTAAAAACCAGTAATCCATTGAGAGATACTCTCTCTCTCTCTGTGTGTATGTGTGTATACAAAGTAGATCAACTAAATAACTGATATTATAAAGAAAAGTATAGACTCTGCACTATATTAAAAATCATTCAGACTTTTCATATTCCTTATATTAATTTAATAAGAAGCCTGGCTGCTACATGCAGATCAACACATCCAATTACAAAAAAAGTACAAATAACAATAGAAATGAACATGGAAAAGCTTGATATCTTTAAGATGAACATTTTATATAAGTACAGTTATGGCGCGTGTGTTTTGATGAAGCTGTACTATCGAAGATCGTCATCAAAATCACTACCACCAATATCGATATCTTCATCTTCATCATTATCGTCGTCCTCTTTTAGGCTTTCTGAAGATGTCTTTGGTATGGAAATAACAGGCTGACTGCTGCTATTGTTACTACTATTACTACTACTACTACTGGCATTGCTCGTTTTGTGTTCGACCACCATATTCTTCACTTCGTCTTCTTCATCCTCTGATTCCTCTTTAACCTTCTTTTGTTGCATGTGAATTCTCTTACCACCAGCAGGCGTTCTTCTCATCATACTTCCACCCGTTGATGCTGATTTCTTTATACCGTAGGATGCTAGTTTGCCGCCGCCGTTACTTCCATTCGCTGCCGTTGACCATTTGCCACCCGATCTTTTTCGCGCATGAGCATTCTTGTGTTGTGCCGTGGTCAACTTTGGCTCTGGCGCATCCTGATCGTCGTCAAACCGTTTATCATCTTGCATCTCCGGAAGCGAACTGCGTCTTCGTTTCTTTTGTAAGTCCTTGGGATGAATATGAGTTGGAGGGGCGAGACTTGCCCTGCTAAAGAGTTCTTGTAGAGCGGATCCAGTCAAGATGCTATGTTTTACGTCTGTGTCTGACTCGTTGTCACCGTCATGCGACGAAGTATCACTGCTGTTTTGATTTGTGCCCTGGCTACTCACAGCATCGTTTGTCTCATCCCTCTTTTTAGTGTCAAACTGTCCGAGAAGAGGTGCTGTCTTGGGGCCATTCGTCTTCAGCGCCTTGTGCGGGTTGGCGAGAAGAAGCTCTTGTAGTTGGGCAGCAGCCACGCTGCCTGAAGATGATTGTCGAGAAATCGGAGGGACCGCAAACGGACCGGTCTTGTCAGTCCGCAGTGCCGCAAGGGCCAAGGCAGTGAGTCGATTATCACGTGCTGTAGGTTTCCTTGTGATCTGGATCGGCAGAGGAGATGGGAAATAAGATTCAATTGAGTCGTCTAGAAAGTGACCCAGCTTGTGTTGAATAGAGCATGTGATGGCTAACTCCTGGGCTCGACGTAGTGGGATCCATGTACCAAATAGCTGGCTCTTTCTTTTGGGCATACGCACGCGTTCCATTTCAAAGCTTAGAATCATGCTTCGTTCACTTTCTGTTTCGATGCCTCCAGCAGCTAGTAACGCAGTGCCATTAATAAAGCCAGTATCAAGTCGTCGCATGATACGGTACTCAGGTGCCGTTTCTGTTTTTTCAAGTACAACCACGCACACGGCGATGTGATCAATGACTGTAATATACATCGCTGGTGTCATGGGTGTCAATGTATGGACGACCGGTTCGGTGGCACTGTGGGCTAGGCTGGGTGCTGTATCGGTCGTAGGAGACACTAGAGGAGGTGGCGCTGAATTGCCCGTGTTCAATTTGTTGGTAATGTTGCTGTCCTTCTTCAAGAATGCTTCTAGTGCAGGAAACCTCGATAGGATGGATTTGATATCGATGGAAGGAGAAGCAGACGAAGTTGCCTGGGCTGTGCTGGTTGTGGGTGTTGATGCAGTGGGTGCGTTCGATGTAGAAGTAGTGGTAGTGGTTGAAGGTGGCAAGGAGGACGATGAGGAAGCATGATTAGCAGCTGCTGCTGCGGCGGCAGATTTTGTAAGTGTTTGCATATAGATGGCCATGGTCTTTGCCAAGTCAAATGTTGGTGACAATTGTTGCAAAGCTTGAAGATTCGAGGTCATTTGCTGTAGTGCGGATAGGTTAATATTTTGAATGTTCATCGATTTAAGCAGCTCAGATGCTGATAGCACCGCAGCAGATGGGGCTGTGTTGCTATTGTTTGTGTTGTTGGATGCAGGTAATATATCTCGTTTGGTATTTGTAGGTGCAGGTAATATGGGCGTAGGTGCAGCAGGTACGTTTGATGGTGATGAATCTTTCTTTTCATCGTCTTCAAACTTTACAAAATCCTCACTATTTTCTACATCCATCAGTGAAGAGCTTCCAGTTGGCTTCGAACTGCTTGTGTTCGCTGCTGTTTGTGATGCATTTGCTGTTGAAGACGGTGGTGGTGATGTTGACGGTGCTGCGGCTGTTACTTTTGATGTATTATTATTATCATTATTATCATTGTTAGATTGAGCTACAGTTTCGACATTCTCTTCTGCTGCTTCTTGTACTTTTTCCTGCCTAGTTTCTGTCTTTTCTTCTTCTTTATCCTTCTCATCCTTTTGTTGATCTCTCTCTGAGCTTTCCTCAGGTTCTTCTTCAATTTTATCTGCTACACCTCTTGCAGCACTTGCTAGCAGCACTTTTTGCAAGAGGGATTTGTCATTTGGGCCGAGCATAGCTGATGAAAAACTCTTTCGATGAGAGCGGGGTACACCACCAGATGATGATGAGCTACCAAAGTAGTCATCCAGTTCTGCGACAGATATTGATTCTGGAGTAGCAATGTTAAATGGAATATGATGGGCAGTTGAGGGATCATGGATATAGTCATTTTCAAAGTCATGTTCAAAAGAGAATGGTGTCCAGAATTCTTGTTCACCAGGAAAGCCGCTATTAAATGAAAATGAAGGTTTTCTTGCTGTTCCTCCTTCCAGCGGAGGTATAGAAAGTGTTGGTTTAGGTGGTTCGTCATGTGTAGTTGTTGATGTGGTTGAAGATATGTCGGATGTGGGATTGGCGGCATTAGATGGTCTACGAGAAGGTACCCTGATGGAAGGAATGGAGTCAAGATCGTCATCTGGCGGACCTTTTAACATTTCTTCATGAAAATCAGAGTGCTCACTGTCATCATCTTCTTGTTCTTCCTCTTCTTCATCTGATGCTATTTTAGTGAATCCAGAAACAGTGGAAGTAGATGATTTTCTACGTGAAGGTGATTGATCCAATTTTCGTTTCTTTGAAATATGAGTAGACTGTAATTGATCACTATCCATTTCTTCATGCTGACTTCTCGTACGTGATCTGGATGATTTTCTTAATGTCGATGGGCTTGATTTCTTTGCTTTTTTACGTAAATTCTTTTCTTCATCGCTTTGTGTCTTTTCTTCTTCTTTAGAATCAGTCTCTTGTTCCAATTCTGATTCTCCTGTGTTTGGTACTGATTCAGTAGCTAATGAATAGTTAATTTTTCTAGAATGATGTTGATCGACATGTTTTGCGAGTAAAGGAGCTCTTGGAGGATTATGCTCAGCGGCTCTTTTGAAATGTTGTGAAATACGAGAGGAGACTGTAGCAAAAGGTGTGGCACCACTAAATGATGGTTAAAATGTTGTCAAATATATATGTATATATAAATTTACCCAAGTGTTGCATATTTATGCTTCACAATTATATTTGCCAATTCTTTTGGTGAGCTTGGTTTATTTCCCATTTTGATTAAAGCTTTCAAAATAGCCGTGAATACTTTATCTTTTGCATCATCAGGATGGATTGGCACTGGTAAACCATTAGCACTGGTTCCTTCTTGACGCTTTTTTGGCTTATTTTCGACCGGATTCGTACTCGGTTTTTGATGGGCCATTATCATAAAAAATATATGTAAAATGAAGTGAGAAAAGAGGGTATTGAAATATGACAGATAAGGGAAGAAAGAAAGAAAAAACAAAACTAAATTTCCCCCGGTGGAAAAATTTGGTCTCAAAGAACGGAGTTTTATTTAAAATCAAAAACATCAAAAGATCATGTTTATCAACTAGTGTTTTATTCTACTTTTTCTTTTAAGAAAAATGGTATATTTTTATTCTTTGACTACTTTTAAAGAAGTAAAGAAAAATAAAGAAAGAAAGAGAAGAAGTAGGTCTCTTTTTTTTATTATGCTTTCCTTTCCCTCTTTCACTGTCTTTTTATTTTGTATCTCAGATTTAATATTCCGATTGTCAAGTCTACAAAATTGGATACGAATGACGAATTGGGGTTATTGTTCTTGAGTTTATTGTAAAACAAAGGTAACATCAAGCAGTGCTGATGTGTTTACAGTCAGGTTGGTGGGTATTGATAAGGTAAATGAACTGCGAGTCCCACAAACATATGCAGTTAGTACAAGCATTCAATTATATGAATAATTTCTTTTTTTTTTCTCTTACCATTCTTGTAAACTGTTTTCATTGGATGAAAGTAATGGATGCACGTTTGGGAGGTATTATGCTCGTTCGTTATGCATACAGAGGCATGCAGGCTGTGCTTCTTAGGTTTCCAGTGGCCGCTGTATCGCATGTATCCTTTGATTCGTGAGCCTATACCTAAGCCACGATCATCAACAAGCATGGTGGGTTTTACCTTTCTAGAAGATGTGGCATATCTACGATCATCTGAGTAAAGTCTATCAGGGTATTTGCGCTTTTGTAACTTACATCTTCTTTCCTGTTCCAGTCGACTTGGCGAGTAGTAAAAATTTTGTATAATATGTTTATGTTCAATATATGTATTATGTAATTCATTTAAATGTTCAAGTTTCTAGCATTTGCCGTATCAACTTTGCTTAAAAGGGCCTCGGATTTTTATCACTTGTCGTAGTCTTTTCAGCACGTTCAAGTTGTTTTCTATATTTCTGTGCACCGTTTTTATAGTCAACTTCAGATGCATGGAACTTGTATGGCCCAGGTAACTGCATATATGGAGGAGAACATTTGAATAGTGGAATCACTTGTTTCTTGTTCTGAAACATAATAATTGAGCATATTAGTGTTAGCGACAGTAAGCTCCATTATATCAATATCAGCATTATCTTCTTCCAACATGTTTTCTAAAGCAGAATACTTATTATATAGACCAAGATGAAGTTTAAAACTTTTCATGTCAAAGCCAACAGTTTCTGTCATAATAACAAGACCATTGTCAGTACTCAAAAGTGTAATTTTACTTGACTTTAATAAGCCATTGTCTATTTTTATATTTTCTACTTTGTCGATACACTTGAATGAATCTTGCGTGATAGCACGCGTCTTTTTGTTGCTTGGTTCTTGTACAAGAGATGGTGAAAAGAAAAAAGAGCATCAACGTTCAGAGCGTTTAAAGCGCTTGGTACAAGGCGTGGTGTTATTTTTGCAGTAAACTTGCTATAGCCTGTAGCATGCAAAATATTGTTGGACATCAAGAAAAAGGGAGTTGATACGATATTTTGTGCGACTTGATTTGATTCAGCTACGACAGCTTGATTGGATTGAACTTCATTGCTAGGTCTCTTCGGATCTGTACGCTTCCACTCTGGAGGTTTATGTGATTTTGAAGGATTAAAAAGACCCCTTTGCGGTTTTTTACCCTTCATAATACTAAGGGTGATGTAAAGAGAGAAAAGGGAGGCTTATTTGATGTAGTATATGGATTTATGAAGGGCTAGCTCTTCAATACTGTTGAATTGAGCTCCTTCTACATTCATAATGGTGTTATGATCCATAGCCATTTCCATTGATTTTGTGCAGCTGATAATGCTTTCTAGTAGTCGTGCAATAGGTACTAAATATTGTTCAATTATATTTATTGATTTGGGGCAGACAAATAAAGTAGTAAGGAGCAACCTTTTGTCCATATCTTCTGGCTTTAAAGCCTTGTTCATAGCATCCTTATGAGCATCATCATACATTGACTTGATTTTTTTGTTGATTGTAATCATTTCTTTTTTTTCAAGTGGAATAATATTTAACTCGCTCATGGTCATTGTACATACACAGCCTATCACGCTGAAGCAAGAGAATTCTTCCGTTTCTGTTATTAATTGCTTGTTTTTATAGGAGCTGTCATTGTATACACTATTTCCAGAAAGTAATGTCGTTCCAAGGTGTCGTATTTTGTATATTTTGTATTATAAATTTTCGAATTATGCGAAATTGCGTGCAGAAAAAACTGTACGATATCCAGAAAAGGAACTGACGAGTGCTGTTTTTGGCCTTAGGCGTTTCTTTGATCACAGGAAGCTGTGAACAATTCTTTAAAGGATTATTGCTGCTGTCTATTATGAAGAGATAGAAATTGATTTGATAATGTTGATGGTTTTGAGCGCATTCGAAAAGGTTAAGAATTGAGAGTGAAAGGCGGCTATTTGAAGTTGAGGAAAAATGCCACTTCACCGCATATCGATTCAGATTCCGACTTTGTCATCAGAAAGTGTAACTGAATCTACTTTGAGCTTGACTCTAGTTTGACATTTCGAAATGCAATCGTGTTGCTAACCCAACATATAATAGTCAGCCTTCTCATTCTGAATAAATTGGTATAAGCTCATTTGAACTTAAAGAAGGTGTTTATTTATTTTGTATGTGGATCAATTGTTTTATTGCTGTATCTATTTTGTGTTGTGAATATCTTTATAAACTACATGATATTCTTCTTTTATTGATAAACAAGGTAATATGTATTACACCAAATGAATGCTTTATTATGCTCTATGCCGTCAACAACTCACAAATATCTCACATATCCATATTATCTGTCATCTAGCCTTTTTAGTTGACAAAAGAGTAAAATAATAATAAAAAAATGAACTGATTTTTGTTAGATCTTTTACATGTAATTTATATATTAAAAAGGAACAAAAGAAAAAAGAAAATAATCCTTTTGATATCGTCTACATAAAAAGAATAGAAGCGTTGATTATTTCCTTGTGTTTCTTTTAAGTTGAATTGAAGAATTGTGTATGTTGAATTTTATTAATCGCTGGTAACATAACCCTTTCCTTTGTAACCTTCTGAAGAGATACCAGTGATGGGGTTGGAGTTCTGGCTCTTGAGATATTCGTTGGTAGCTTCTTCCCATTCTTTGCTGATAGTCTTGGGAGTTTCTTGTCCTATAAAAATATATATAAGTATTTAACTTGGCATCTCTTTAATCTCATTACCATTAACACGGATAGCATAGAAGAGAGCAGCGGAGGCAGCAATAACACCAGAGACACCACCAACAACCTTCATGCCATGACCAGGCTTGGTCAAAGGTTCACGAGGACCGTGAGGGCCAAAAGCAATGTAGTCTATCAAGTGTCAATAGGATTCCTGAAAAGTAAAGATAATAAAAAACTACTCACAGGCAGCCTTCTTTTCTTCAAGAGAAAGAACCTTCCAGTCACCCTTTTGTGCTTCTTCAAGTTGTTTAGCAATGGTGTTTTGTTCGGCAGTAGAAAGAGTCTTCCAACGAGTTTCAATGTTTTGGACAGAAACGTTAGTAGAGGCGTTACGGCGACCGACCATACGAACGGCACCAGTACGAGCACGAACAGCAGCAGAACGAAGCATGTTGATTATAATTTAAGAGAAGAGGAGGAGTAGAAAGGGTTGGCGGCGTTTTTTAATTTTTTTCAATTGCAAGTTTTTTCTGATCTTTTTGCCATGCCAGCCAGGGAGGCTGAGTCAAATACCGGGGCACCACTCAAAAGTAACACTCCGATAACTTGCCAGTTGTCTTTATTTTGCGCCCCACCAAAGTTGGCATCGACGTCACTACTACATGAGTCCAATCTCCGGCACCACAGCATCACACGTCACTTCAAAAATCTCCATATCTCTCTTTTTTTTTGCTTTCTTTTTAATGTTTTATTTCATTGAATGCTTAGTCAAGCCTCTTTATTACAAATAAATGAGAGTAAGTACGAATAAGTGTTAACTGAGGCGATGTTACAACCATACCGTAAAGGTTTGTAAAGTATAAAGGTAATTCAGTTATGATCAGATTTATATGAACTTAGCATAGTTCCTAATTCGTAACGTGATTAATCTCATGGAAAGGTAAATTTGACTATACACTGGTTTGAAACAGATCGCGTATAGATATTGCTTGCCTTAAGGCTTTACTTATGGCAACATCTCAAGATGGTTAAGTATAAGTTAAGACATTTCAGGCTCTCAGGGGCTATTAAGAATAATTTAATAGTTTTATTGGGCACCAAATCATCAGCCCAATTTAAATTTTATACATTGTTTTAATGGCTCTTGATGATCTTAATGGTGTATACACACAAAAGCACAATGTCTTGACTAACTGAGATCACTGTAGTTCAAAGGTAAAGAAATATAATAATATCCATGATACTGTATTTTTATTAACAAGTAAAGATTTAGTCGGCCCAAATGGGCCGATATAAACTACATTTTTTTTATTGGACAGACCTTCTCAGTTTACACGACGCGTGTGATTACTACAAAGCTTAAGACCTGTATTTTTATTTCGTTGAGTTTTTTAAATTATTTTTTATAGTATTAAACAGATCTAGAGGTTCTGTGGATGCTGCAAATAATTTACGTGATAATCTGACCTCTTATCACGACATTATCTCAACCGAGAGAT
>NW_019671928.1:135084-143567 GCF_002708625.1 Rhizopus microsporus ATCC 52813 | reverse complement strand
TATGAGGCAAAAGTGCTCACTTCTTTATAAAAACTCATCTATAGGCAGAATACATATCTAATAATACGTGTTGGAATGGATAGCAGCAGTAAATGATTTTTTATCTGATCAAAATATTATTTTATAGTCGGCCCAAAGGGGCCGATTGCCAAATCTGTACTTGTTAATTATTGACGTTAATTTTATAAAATATTGTTGTAAAATAAAAAAAGTATTTACGTAAAAAGACGACAAAGAAAAACACGTTTGAATAAAACGACATTATGTCAAAAGAGAGAGAGATAATGAGTATATGTAGAAAAAGAGAGAAAGAGTATGTTAGTATTAGAGCACATATCCCAATATTAGTTTTACTTACCACCAAGGTGCATTCTGGGGAGGGTAGCGATAACTACCCAGGATTGTTTAAACAAAAAAAAAAAAGGAACGGAGGACACAGAGAACCCAGGGCGTCAGAAGAGACTATTGGGGAACGTTCCAGATACACGCCAGAGAGCAAAGAGGGCGGGACAAGCGAGTCAGAACAAGGGCCATGGGGCATTGTTTTTTGGAAACATAGTATATCCGTGGATGTCAAGACTGATACTACGAAAATATTCTTGGTGACGACGAATTTACATTTCATACAACATGAATTTTGTTCTCACCATTGGGTGCATTTATTTTCGATCACAGGCGAATTTACTTTCCGGAAAGACTGTATAACGTGCAGTAACGTGACTACAACGCGTAAAATGAAAACCATGTGAATATTTGAGAATAAGTCACTTCTAGCACTAGTGTTATCTACAACGCCAAAGTTCTTGGTTATTCTGAACCACAATATGCAGCGGTTTTTCATTGTCGTTTTTTTGTTGAAACACGCACCCAAGCTACATAAAATATAAGCAGAATCTTATGGGATAAACTTGTATTGATACTTGACACTTGCAGATGAACGAAAGAAACTGAACGCTGCACGGTTTCATCACTTCTGCTACCTTTTACCTTAATTGGAAAGTATGTCCAGGCAGAGCTTTCTGCCGTGAAGATTGAAATAGTTCTACTCAAGCAACAAACCACCCACTTCCTTGAGCGTGTAACTTAGGTCTCCACTGTCACTAGATTGGCCGTTTCTAACCTCTCTACCCAAATCACCATGGCAACATCAGCTCCTTTAGAAGCAATCTTCCCTTCCATCTTCGAATCAAGGTTTAAAATGCCTTTATATTCCTGCCATAGCGCTGTCTCCCGGTCAGCCAGATATGTACCTGGTTGCAACGCCTGTATATCAGCAGCAGCAGCAGTGCCCTCAATATTCACTATCCGGACAGTCGCCTGTTCTTCTTTTTCACAGTGACTGAGATTTTTAGTTTCCATGATCGTCCCTTTTATTGTTTATTACGATTAGTTGGCCGTTAAGTAGAATAAAAAGAGAATGCATTATTCCAAAGACAAGGAATAAACTTTATTTAAAAAGTAAACTCTAGAGACGCAGGTTGGCAATCTCCCTTAAGATAGACACTTCACTGGCAACCTTTTGTTGCTGAGCAGGGGCCAACTCTTCTCCACGACCCATTTTCTCTTTTAATTCTGCAATTTGTCTAAGTTTCTTTTCCAGGTTACGGATCTTCTTTTGTTTATCTTCAGTCGATAATGCAGCATCACCCGTAGTTGAGTTATTCTCTGACTCGTTCTTGGACTCTTTCTTTTGGTTGTTGTTTTTCTTTGGTTTTCCACCTACGGGAGCACCAACAACTTTTCTCTGGGAAGGTGCGCCCTTGCCAACACCATTCAAGGCAGCCGCACGTTCAGAAAGTGACATAGGTTTACCACCACCACGAAGATGAGGTGGTCTATAAGCTCCCGAAGGAATTGCTGTTGTCTTGGCTGCGCTTGTCTTGGATGGAAGTATCTTGACGGGTGTAGGTGGAGGCGACATAGATCGCATGGGGAAAAGTGCTACAGGTTGAGGACGATATGAAATTTGATAGAGCTCTTCGATTTCCTCTTCATACACTAATGTGCCCGATTGATGCCACAACTTGAATCCGTTGTCGACACGAAGACGTGGCGTCATGGTAGCAGTCAGTAGGAATCGACCACAGGGAGACCATTCGCAGTGAGAGGCGTTGGATGCAGAGAAGGTATTAAGCTTTTTCAACGTCTTTCTGTCCCAAAGATCGACAGTACCGTTCAAGTTTCCAAAACCAGCAATACAAATAGTACGTCCTTGAGGATTATATCGAACAAAGTTACGAGGATTGATACCAAAGTCATGAACAGGCTTTGCTCTATGGTCAAATAAAGTAGCCTTGGCAGGCATAGAACCGTAGATGACAATAAATTCTTTTGAATCAGGTCCCCAAGTAACATCGTGAACAGGACCTTCCTTGTCAAGAGGCACGCGACAGTCAAAATTGCCAGCGACGGCAAGGTAGTAAAGGTTTGTTTCGCCATAGTATGATTTGTTAGACTTGTCCACATCAGTGTGTGTTAACACAAGGAGATTAGTACCCAAATCGTTCCAATAGAGCGTCACGCTGTCTGCCTTGAAGAATGTCTTGCTCGAGAGTGGTGACTTAAAGTTGGGAACACTATACATACGAACAACGCCTGGAGCGCCCTAAGCACACAGTTAGTCAAGCCCTAGTACTATCTGTTGTAAAATACTTGCCTTCTTTTCAGGCACAAATACTGCAACAGCGGGAGATTTGCCTGGACTTAATGAAAACTGAGCAATACCTTCGATTTGAAGTCTGGCCCATACAGCTACACGTTGTATGTTAACAAACTGTAACAAGAAAAAAAATATCGATACTACCTTTGCCAACATTTCTACTTTCCCAAAAATGAAGTTCACCAGTGACCATACGAGCGCAGTATTTTTCATCGTCTGTCCACTGAAAATTCCTAATGCATACCCTTTAGTCTCTCTCTCTCTCTTTGTTGATAATGTTCATTTACCAGTTATTTTGAGCTTTTTGGCTGAAAGCTGCAATTTCCTGCCCTGTCTTTGCATCCCAAATGGTCAAGTTGTTGTTTGCAGAACCATCTTCTCGCTTGGCTGTAGTTTTTGTTCAGAATGGTTAATGATCCAAAAAAAAAATAAACAAGTTCAAGCTTACAGGGACGTTCCCAAGTGGCAACATAACTTCCTTGAGGTGAGAACCAAAAGTCGATCACGTTCTCTCTTTTAATTTCGCATCGTGGTTCCAGACTGTTGGCATCAAACACTTTCACACTATAAACATATTAATAACCATAAATAGCAATGATCACTAGATTTACCATTGATTGGTGGAGTAAGCGTAGGCATGACCATGTTTACTGTACAGGAACATACGAGCGGCTGCTTCTGGTCTAGATTAGACGGATGAATAAATACAGGAATGTCATGCAAAGAGAATTATGCTTTCTTACTTTGCGAATTGGCTGGTAGGCTTTAGCTCAGGATAGCCATTCCAAATTGTCAAATCCTTTTGAGAACGAACTATGAATGGTTTAAAATCATGGTTTATCTTTTAGTAGGATGCAACTTACACGAGAATTGGGTAAGTGGTCTGGCAGACATTGGGAGCAAAGTACGAAGAAAAAGAGCGGAATAAGAAAAAAATAGGCAGAGAGAAAAGAATAGGAGGAGAGGAGAAAAAGCAGTACCGCTCAACGTCCCGCTTGAGGCAAAGTTGAGTTTATATTCTTTATGTAAATGGTTGCTTTCCAACAACATTCGATATAATCCTTTTTTGATAAATGTATGTGTAGTTTGGAAATATGTTTTTTAAATAAAGGAGTGGTTGTGTCGAATTGAATACAAGAACTATTGTTATCAGTTCAGCATGTTTAAAGAAATTCCTTACTTTCCTCTGATTGGTCCCATTGAAGAGCGAGCACTCGCCAACGCTTTTCATTTGTTGATTTAAGAAAAGTACATTCACTGATCTCTTGATCATCTTATTTTTTAAAATAAAAAACAGAGAAAACTCTAAACAGAAAAAAAAGATAACTAGATAAATTCTTAATACAATGCTTCAGCATTCTGCAGTCGGCTATGTAAGCAGGTGTATCCATAGTAATAACAACTGCTATGGTAACATATGATAGCAACCGTTGATATGGATAGTGATCAGTGACATTCGAACCCAGCACACATCCACCTTCTTTTGGAACCCTAAGAAGCATTTATGCAGTCAAACTAATTAGATTGGGCAAGTGTTTCAATTTGAGCTCACGTGTAAAATTAAACGACAAAAAATAAGGGGAATATGTGTGGATCCATCTTCTAAACGTGACCATGAATCAACCAATCAGAATTACACGTGGTTTTTTCATACCTTTGTTATTGGATCAAGGTGTATTATAGGATTATTTTCCTACGTTTCTTGTTTTCTTTTCTTCCTTCTTTCTCTTCAATTAAAGAATGGCTCCTGCACCAAAGAAAAGAAAAAGATCAATGATCGAAACTAACAAGGCGACGACAACAACAGGAACAGCACCGACAAGCAATCCCCCTTCAACACCTACCACTACCGTTGCTTTACCTCCCCCCATGGTACCTTATCATTTTATACCTTATCCAGTCTATCATCCACCGCCACATCCCTATTATTTGCCCATTCATCCTCCCATCTCTCCTCGTCAATCACCTACGCTTACATCTTCTACTTCCTCATCTAATCAACCACGTATTCTGCCTAAAACACCTAATTCAAATGCAGCTACTAGCCCTGCAGCTGCATTCTATACCTACCATCCTTACCAAATCTCGCCACAATTACATCCAGGCCGTCACAACTCAATCTCAAGCACAACTGCAGATGAGCGAGAACAAGCCAGAAAGATATCTCATAGCGCGATTGAACGAAGACGGCGTGAACGGATCAATGATAAAATAGCTCAACTCAAACAATTGATCCCGTCCTGTGCCGATCGACACAACTTACACAAAATGACCGTCCTTCAGAGTGCGATTGATTATATAGTCTATCTCAGAAAGGTCGTTCAAGACTTAGGCAAAGATCCGGATCAGTTGCCTCCAAAAATTAAGTCAAAAGAACCAGAGCAACAGCAACAGCAAGAACAATCTACTGAACAGCTGCCACCACCTCAAATCGGACATGAAGAAGAAGAGGATGATGAAGAAGAAGATGACGAAGAATCTTGGTCAACGCCATGCTCCCCTACTAAAAAGCAACCTTCTGTGCTACCGACTCCACCTTCCACTGGGCTGAAGCCGATGGATTTGCTGACAAACCATAAAAAAACACAAGAATTACCAAGCCCACCTAGCTCTTCTTCTTCCACTGCTGAACGAAATATGAATCTAGAAAACCTACTTTGTTAATTTAAATATATATATATATGTGTATACCATAGTAGTTATTGGCACACAATACAAGATCAATGGGATTTCCACTTTAGTGATCTTGGCTGTCAATCTTTTCTTTATCGTTTTCGACTTGACAGCGCATAATAATATAAAATGATCTTCATCTTTTTGAGAAAAGAGTCTCGTATAATGTGGTCAATACTTTATAAATAACACCTAACTGAGAAGTTGTCAGAGACTTAATATAAATATTCTTTGGCTTCTTTTCTTTTTTGGATCGAAAGGTATGACCAACTACTCCCCAGTCTTAAGGTATGTTATATTTTTTACTCTTGTAAGAAACTAGCGTATAGTGTTATGGATCATAAATTGAGCTTACCCCAGTGAAAGTTGGAGATAGCTTGGTTCTGATCTCAACTATTCCTTCTACCTCTTCTACTCTTTTGTTTGCTCTTTCTTCCTTTTTTCTCTGCCAGTTATCGCTGCTTTCACCCAAGATACACTTTAGGTAAGATATAATCATCTCTTTTATATATTTGCTTTCTGTTTTCTCTTATAAACTCTCTTCTTTTAACATAAGTGTCTAATATCAAATGATTTATTAATCATTTTCTTTATTCATTCTTTTGCTTCTGGTGGGCTCCCTTTTATCATTTGTTGTCTCACTTGTCTGAAATTTTATTTTATTTCATTTATCAGTCTGTGAATAATTTCTAAATAGTGTAAATGGCAACTACCAAGACACCTTCATTCACAGGTTCACCGCATACAGTAAATAAACCGTCTCTTCACTCATGTTCACATACAGCGGGCTAAAACTGTCTTAGGACCAAGCACTTGCAGGATTTGGTGCTGGCATGGTGTCAACAGCCATACTTCATCCCCTGGATCTTATCAAGATTCGCTTTCAAGGTAAAAAAAAAAAGAGAGAGAGCATTTACCAGAACCAAAGCAAATAATTGAACCCCATTTTAAAGTCAATCGATACTCTAATCAGAGAATGCTCGGAGGAACAGTTAAGGCATTCAGGGAGATATTAGTAGAAGAGGGCTTCTGGCGTGGCCTTTACCGTGGAATCACACCCAACATGGCTGGATCAACTTTGAGTTGGGGAATGTATTTTGGTTGGTACAGTCTGATCAAAAAATACATGAAAAAGGATAGTCAAGGCAAACTATCACCTGTTCAACACTTGACAGCTTCTGCTGAAGCAGGTAAAAGTAAACAAACAAATAGTGGGTAGAGGAAGCTCATTTTGTATTAGGTGCACTTACGGCTCTAATGGCCAATCCACTTTGGGTTGTCAAGACACGCATGTGCACTACCACACGACATATGCCAGACGCCTATAAAGGATTATTTGACGGCCTCAGGAGGCTGTATACAGAGGAAGGCATTCGGGGACTCTATCGTGGTATGATACCTGCTCTCTTCGGCGTTTCCCACGGTGCAATTCAATTTATGGTCTATGAGGAAATGAAAAAGAGAAGAAACGAGTTGAGACAGCAAATGGGTGTTATTGCGTCGGACGAATTGAACGCAAAACTAAGTCAAACAGAGTATTTGGTGATGGCAGCCACATCCAAGACGATTGCAGCCGTAGTAACCTATCCTTACCAAGTATTAAAGAGTCGACTTCAGGTAATAAATTACTGATTTATTCTAATAATATCAGCTCAAATATTCGTTGGACAGGATCAGGCAACAAAAGATACATATAAAGGAGTGATCGACTGCGCAAAAAAAGTGGTCCAAGCAGAAGGATTTCTTGGCTTTTATAAGGGTTTAGCACCCAGTGTCATTCGTGTCTTACCAGGCACCTGCATCACATTTTTAGTCTATGAAAACTTGACACAGTGGTTTAAGAATCATGGCTCTTAGTATTTATTTGTTTATATAAATTATCATTAAATATAGAAAATTAAGCACATCTCAAAGATAAAACGAAAAGTGGTATTTTTGTTGCGTGTAAATGAAGAGGGTAGAAGTACAGCAAAGAAGGGAAAAAAAAACAAAAACAAAAATGAAGAATAATAATTTACAAAATCAAGCAGTTCTTCTTCTTCTCCTTCTTACTCTTTCCTTTTGATCCACCAGGGTTCAAGCCTTCTCTTTGGGCTCTAATTGCCTTGACAACTTGATAAAATGACCTTTCGACATTAACGCAGGTCTTTGCAGAGGTTTCAATGAAATCACATGCCAATTGTTTAGCCATAGCAATACCTTCTTCTCTAGTCACTTCTCTTTCAGTTACTTTGTCACACTTGTTACCAACCAACATCATGGGTACATTTTCAACATCTTTAACTCTAAAAATTTGGTTGCGGAAACGTTCGATACGTTCAAACGTTGATCGAGATGCGATTGAGTAGACAAGTAAAAATCCTTCGCCGTCTCTATGTGAAAGAGTATATCAATATTTATATTCTCGGTGTGTCAACATGATCCTACCTGATCCATTGATCTCTTAATGCAGTATATTCTTCTTGACCAGCAGTATCTAATACTTCGAGAACACATGGTTGATCATCAATAACGACTTGCTTGCGATATGAGTCTTCAATGGTTGGGTCGTATGTCTATAGATCATGTTAATTGACTCCTTCATCCTCCTAATAATATGTTTGTTTTACCTCTAAACAACGCAAGATGGGAGACAAGAAAGGAGGAAGGGAAAGAGGAGAGTTAGTATGTTTCTTTAAATGATTGTTCCCATATTTTACCAACAAAATGATTAAGACACAGCTAAAACAAAGTTAATCACATGAGCTTCAATCATCAGACGTACTTACTTGAATGGTCAAGGCAGTTTTACCAACACCACCATCACCAAGAACAACTAACTTGTAAAGCATCATCTTTAAACACCGAAATAATTTTTTTGTGTAAAGAACCACGTTTTGTTAAAATAACACGAGGTTTTGAAAAATATAATAGTTTTTTTAAAAAGGGAATTCCGAAATGAATGAACATAAAAAAAGAAGGTCATTTTAATAATGCTGTTGATTTGAATATTTGCGTATATGTGTGTATATGCAAGTGTATTTATGTATAGTTTACCTTGTAAAAAAGTCTATGTTTTATCGGTGGAAATAATAAAAAAAGATATCAGTAAAGACAACAAAAGAGAGAAAGAAAGAAAGAAAAAAAAAGAATGATTTAAACAATCGAATAC
>NW_019671928.1:64580-134984 GCF_002708625.1 Rhizopus microsporus ATCC 52813 | reverse complement strand
AAAAAAAAAAAAAAAAAAAAAAAAAAAAAAAAAAAAAAAGAAAATTTAGAAAAAAAAAGCTATCTTTTTTATTAGAAAAAGGAAATTGCGAGTAATCCAATAACATGTTGTGATAATTGATTTACAGCAAACCATTGACTTGATCCCCTGTACATTTACCCAATTTAAAAGGTAGGGCAAAAAAGAATCAAATACAGTAGCGTTAGCTTAGTGCTGAATAATTACATGCCTCAATTACATCTAATGTTGTTAAATGGTTAGGTTAGTATTTGAATATTAGTATGATTAACATTAATAACATTAGCTTCATGGTAACCATTGTCACCGCAGCTGTAGTCATGGTGACCGCATAACACACATCTTATACTTTCTCAACGAAAATAAAAAGTAATTGTAGCAACAACAAGAACAACAGCTTTCCTTTGACCTGTTGCTATATTGTGTTATGTTACACAGACAATAATAGGGCGGGAATTCATGATTGTTTTTTTATATATATAGAATTTTCTTTATATGCAAATGGTTTAAGAAGTCGCCATGATCATGTTTTTAATTCCTTTTGGTGTTGATTCATCATTGAGATGTTTTGAATTATAACGTAAAGCAGATATAAGATTAATGGTACTTGATTGTTCTTGTTGTGTATTAATGGATTGAATGATTTTTAAAGAATTTTTAACCTATAGCAAATCAGTACATGTTACATTAGACAACAAATGAGGGAACTTACATTGATAGGGGAATACTTGCTAAAGGCTCCTTGCGGGTCAATGTGATCATAGAGTATGATGGATACGACCATGACCTTTAGGCAGAAACTGGTCAGAGTGGGTTCGTTCGAATACTTTTTTTTATATAGTGTTTGATAGCAAACAGCCCAGATGCTCGATAACCATTCGCCTACACTCTTTGTCAATTGGCTTGACTGAACATATTTTGTGGTTGTATCGATTACGCATTTAAGCATGGGCGTTGAATAGGCAATAAATAACGATATTCGATTAGCCAAATCATCTTCATCCATTGCTGTACGTAAATCTGATTTCGTAGGATCATTCGCATCTATTGTACTTCTTCCTCTTTGTAATGTGCGCCTATAAAACGAGAAGTCGTTTTGAATTGTAGGGTTTCTTATCTATATATGTGGTTAATCACCTTTAATTTTGTGTATCAGTATTAAAAGTACCTTTAAATAATCAAATTCAAACACAAAATCAAGTAAATCGGCGAATAGTTTTGTTAATCCTGGATGTCTATCTAAGTCTTTGGTTGTTCCATCTTTACATAGCACATTCAATAATATTGGAATACCCCTTCCTACGTTCAAATAAAAGGTTCGATTAATCATATTCATACACTCCAATCGAGATTGTTTACTACCTAGTTCGGAGGAATAACTATAAAATGTGCGAAGCATGTTCACTGTAGGTAAAACAGCATTCCATGCTTTATCTTCATTATCATCACTAGGTGTTGCTATGGCATCTCGAATAGCATCGGACGCTGGTTCATACTGTTTAAAGGACTGTAATAGGTTGGATGTGGGTTGAATTAAGAGTGTATGTAATTCATTGTAAATCTCTAATTCTTCTGGAGAAGGTGCAGCATCTATAATCAAATAAGAATGAATGAAGCTGCCTTTATCTTTCTTTGTTTGTTTACTTTCTATATCAAAGCCTATTTCAGGCACTATATCTGAATTACCGCGGAGATTCAAGGACGAAAGTAATTGACCCATTAAGACAGATGTTATAGATTATAATTCGTAAATGAAAAAAAGTTGATTGAAGCTTAAAAGAAGGGACTGAAAAAGTATAATTAGTAGTAAAGAATAAGTAAAAGAAAGAAAGAAAATGAAAAAAAGGAAAATAAAAAAAGGGAAAAAAAAGAGAGAGAGGAAAAATTAGGCTTTTTTTAAAAACAAAAAAAATTAACTTATTGTGTATCATTCACTCCGTGCCACTTGTTTTTTCCTTTTGTTGAGTGAAAAGAGAGAGTTCCAAGTCCTTTTTTGTATGTTTTTACTTTGCATAGTTACACGTGTTTAAATAAGCAACGAAACCAAAAATAAACCAAAAATAAAAATAAAATAAATAAAATAAAGACAAAGGCATTCATCGAGACATTGGATAAAAAAAAAAGATTATAATTACCCAGGTTGTTTGTTACCTAGGAAACCTAGTTCTCAATTTTACAGTAAATGCACAGACGATCCTTACGGAATCACATGTCGTACTAGTCTACTACGCTGTTCTGTGATTTATAATTGGTCAATAATTACAATTCACTGGTATAGATTTGTTTGGTAAAGTCACACGCTTTAGAGAACAGTAAATAAAAAAGGAGTTTTTATTAACATGTATCTAGTGTTCTTCAAAGACATCGACGCCCCAGAAGTTATAGGGATCAATCAGTCTGTTGGCCTTTTGTTGGTGAACAAGCGTGTTTAATTCATCAAAGTCTTCTTGTTTCAATTCGAGATCCTTGAAATTGGATGCGATACGATCGGGATTGACTGACTTTGGAATAACGGAGTAGCCACGTTGAATACCCCAAGAGATAAGAACTTGTGCAGGTGTGGCATTATATTTCTCTGCAATCTTGGCCTAAACAACACAATTTCAAACTGGTTTAGTCTCTTATCCCCTTTTCTTTGGGAAAATTTCACTTACAATTTTCTCGTCTTTCAAGAAAGGTGAGCCTGTGCTACCAAGAGGAGAGTAGGCAGTAACTGCACACAAAAAATCAAGATTACACAACTATTCTTTTTCCAGAAGTTTTCAACAACTTACCAACAATACCGTGGTCATGACAGTATTTGACCAATTCATCTTGGGGTAAGAAAGGATGCAATTCAATCTATACGTACCATCAGCATACATATATATATCCCTTTTCTCTCCTTTATTTTACTTACTTGGTTAACAGCAGGTACAATCTTCTGTGTCTTGGCTAGTTTTTCGAGTTTGGCGATATTGAAGTTACTGACACCAATAGCGCGGACGCGATCGCCCACGAGTTTTTCCATAGCCTACGTGATGTCATGTCAGATATTATTATTACTAAGGGGATAAAATCCTTACAGCATAGGTTTCAGTAAAGTCTACATCGTCAAATTGGATATTGCCGTCAGCATCCTTGGGAACATTTTCTTTTCCAGGCTTGAATGCAACAGGCCAGTGCATCAAATAGAGATCGAGATAATCCAATTGAAGATTCTCAAGGGAGACTTGAAGTGCCTTTTCAACATCTTCAGGGCGATGGCTGGTGTTCCAAAGCTTGGTAGTAACAAAGATTTCTTCACGAGGAACTTTGCTATCCTTGATGGCTTGTCCAACTTCCTTTTCGTTACCATCTAATCGAGATTCATTTAGCATAAATATACAAACTATATCTTTGGGAAATACTTACAGATGAAGGCAGCATCAATGTGTCTGTAGCCAGCTTCAAGAGCAGCGATAACGGCATGGTACACTTCGTTAGGCTTTGCTTGCCAGGTTCCGAGGCCTAAGGCAGGAATTGTAGCGCCAGTGTTGCTACACGTAAAAAGACGCGTGTCAAACAAAGTCTTTTCTTTGCTTGGTAATAAAAATAAACTTACAGTTTAAGAGTACGACCAAGAGACATGATAAAAATGATATTAAAGAAAACAATATTCATCTTATATTAGCGTATTTATACCTTTTTTCTGACCTTTTCCTTTGCATTATTCGACGTCACGAATTAGTCATCTAAACAAGCTGAACTCAAACTTTGCCATTTTAAGCAGCTTCGTTCACCTTCTATCCCGTAATTTTGTATTATATTGGCATCGATTAAGGACATTCCAACTTCCGTCGCGGACGTAGCTCATGTTATTTGAATGAATAAACCTTATTTTATGAGCGTTACTCAGGATGTCGCAATCAGTCAACAAAATGTTACATAACGGATTTTCCTAAATAAAAACCCCAGTTATGAGGTAAGAGTCCAGTCATTAAATCAAGTTAGACTACTCTTCACTATGCGCCCTTGACTGAGAATATCCAGGAAGGTATGGATTTTGTCATTGGCCACTGTGGTTTATGCTACTTGTAGAATGTTGGTGGTTGACTTCCAAAAAGGGAAACAGTACTCAGGCTGTCAACTGAAAACAGTAGAAAAGAGACCTATATACGACGCTCCCCTGGATAAAGAGTATAGTGAAGTTATTTTTATCAATTTGATGCTTTAGGAGACATATAGTGTCAAACCATAGCATGTTTGTTTTATGTAAATCTCTTCTTTTTTTCCAGTTATTTTGATAGCGATTCATTTCAGCTTGTAAAAAAGTATTGCTAGCCCAATATTTTTGATTTGGCTCAGGGTAGCCTCGATGAGCCATTGTCGATCTGATTACATTTTGATTTATTGTAAGTGTCCTCCTCTCTTTATGTACCACAAACGAGGAAGATGTCTGGGGGCTCTAATGGGATAATTTCCAAGTTTATCAGTAAATCAATGTCCCCAGTCGGTAGCAAAATGGTATGATGTCGCGTTTTTGTGCTCCTCTTTTAATTAGCACATAAATGCACAGTTAGGCCTTGGTGATTCAAGGACTAGAGTATTCTAGGCATCATACATATTGACTAAATCTTTACTCTATAGAAACTTATGATAGACATGACCAGATACATCGTTGCTTCTTTGTTTGTTTATGCATATGTAGTACCACAAGTCAATTTTACCATTCAGTGACACTTTACAAAATATCCCATGAGCGCCTTTTTTTAATAGGCATAGGAATAACACTAGTTAAAGAATATCTTTTTTAAAAACAAAAACCATATATTTTATATTAATAACAAAAGCATTTCACTATATCAATACATCTAATCATAGGAAAACTGCGTCTTTTGCATAAAGGGTACATATTTAATAGAAAGGGTATGCTTAAAATTCAATTTCAAAATTGCCAATAGAGCCTGCCAGCTCACCAAGGTGTTGTGTATCATTTGCCAATAAATTAGCGACAGTTGCCATCAACGCTTCTCTATCAACTGGTTCTCCATTTTTGGCTGATTCAACCAGGGTTTGGAGGTCAGGACTAGATGAAGGATCGACCTTGAGAGAGTCTAGTAGCTTTAACATATCTTGTGCACTGATAGCAGCTTCTCCACCTTGGAGCAACTAAGTATACAGTCTTTTTGCTCTTTATTTTTCAACTTTACCTTGAGCTACAGAAAGTACAAAAGGGTCGTTTTTAACTTGATTATTAGACATTTCGTTGTTGTATTAGAGAAAATGAAAAGAGAAGAAAAGAAAGATGGGTTTGAAGCGCTTTATATAAATAGGGCGTGTAGAGTATCACATGAAAATGTACTTAATGTGTACAACCCTACTGTGATTAGTGGGCTTTTTCAATTTGACCTTTTTAATTTTTTAATATCATGAAAACTCTTACACTAAGACACTGTTGTCATTATCACAGCTACTAAACATAGCGGACATCTAGCACTGCAAAAGAAAGAATATCATCGTATGAACATACTAAGTTTAGGTTGGACTGGAACGCCTTGGGTCTAGTTAAGGTCTTCTTTTCTTTTCCATGCAAGCAGACGATCATAAGGAAGTAAGAGTGATCAGATTTGGAAAAAATTATCAAATGCATTTCACTCAAAATCCCTATCTATTGTGAAACTCTTGAATCAATGCTGCTCTGGCAGAAGACTCAGAAGATACTGTAATCCATCAAGGTATAAACTATTTCTCAGTAGTAGCTATTTTATTACAAGACATTTAAGCTCGAATGGGTCTAATTGCATTTTAAATAGCTGAGAATAATAAAAAGAAACATAACAAGCGCTTATTGTAGGTTTTTGTTAGTCGCTTAGTTTAGATACATGTTGTAGGTAAGACAGATAGATTTTGAGAGAGCTAATAGCGATAGACACCGATAGAGAATGATAAACACCAAATTCAGAGAGTGAGGTAGAGCTTTAGAGAGTATGGGCGCGGGGAAAGAACAATTTCTCCACCATAAAATAGCTAGGAGATCGGACCAGAAATGGTAATAAGAAATTGGGAGATAAAGACCAAAGATCTATTTGATTTATTAATTGAATAAGAAATATTGGTTATATTTATATAATTAAACGTATGTTTAAGAGTTGAACTGCAATTAAATATCTTGATACAAGATTTTAGGTTAAAACGAGACGATTGCAAACGTTCGTGTGAGACGCAGTTTATTTTTTTGTGTACCTTCGCAGAATTATTACGAGACACTTTTCAAGAGATGATTATTACAAACACTTACATTCATTGAACACTGCGAAATAGAAAATGGACTGCACTAATTAGCGACCTTTAATGGAGTATTATCCTGGACTGAAACCAAAGCCATGAAATTGGCATATGGATACGGCGAAATCACCATACTCACAAACTTCGATGTTCCTGTTCATGACCATAAGATGAAAGACACGGACGAAAATTTAGAAGAGATTACCGCTGAATTAAGTATAGTTACTATTTCAGATGATAAAAAAAAAAGAAGAAACAAGTACGGTCCATAGCAATTCGTCGTTTTATTGAAGTTTTGCAAGAAGAAGGATTATCAGTACCTGTGGCCGCAAAAAGATGCATGATTCCACGCAGTACTGTTTATCCATTTCCCTCACAGCACCATGGAAGCATCTGACAGAGCAACGCTTTTTAGTTTCAAACAAGCTTCTAAACATATTGCCGAAAGAGATTCAGAAAGAACTCTTCGTCTCCGACAAGAGCTTGCTAACAAGTGGAAAGGAATAGGTGTTGTCTTTCAAAAAATTGTGTGTTTATTGATTCCAAGGCGTGAGTACAGCTTGGTAAGGTGTCCTTCCGTTTCGCAATGACCACATATAAGCTTACCAGAATCAGATCATAGGCGCATAGGGTCACGTTGTTGACGGAATTGGTTTCATGAAGCCTCTGATGAGCGTGAAGAGTAGCGACTACCAGAAGAAGAAGAAGCGTGTTGACGCTGATTAGATAAAGCATTGATATCGACTATTTCGACGCTCTCGTCAGGAATCAGGTCAGACTGAATAATAGGTGTAGCAGATAACGCGAGTTTCGCAAATTCGTCTTCAAGCAAGGGCTGAGTATCCAGAGAGACAGCTTCTTTGATTGCTGTAGCAGCAATGAAAATGTCACGCCAGGTGTGTTTTGCGGTGTTAAGCATCACCATTTGGCGAATCTTTGGAGATATGTCTTGAAGATAAATGATTTTCAGAGTATCTGCATCTAGTTTATGGCCATCGGGAAAGTCGAAGATGACAGATTCGAACAGGAAGGCGAAGCGACTAGAAGACATTGACCCTTAACAAAGTAATTCCAGGCGACTACGAACAACTTGCTTATGTTTGGCAGCAGAGATACCAAAGGTTTGGAGTAAAGCTGTGCCGAGAGATGTCCAATTAGCAACATCCGAAGGCATGTATTGATTAATGTGCAGGAGCTTTTGCTCAATCGTAAGAGACAAACGTTGGAAGTGAAGATTGAATTGATGGAGCCAGCTGTTCATACTTTCCTTAGGATCGTATGGAAGATGGGCGGCTTTCAGTGATCGATTAAGAAGTTTAGACATGAGAACTGAGATATTGGTTGTAGTTTACAGTTGTTGTTATTAGTACTCGTGTAATGTATACAGTAAAAGCAAAGAAGTGCTGAGTCTCTGTTTTATCCTTTTATTAGAAGTGAAAGGAGGAGCTCATAGCAAAAAGAAATGAGGCTGTATTAAAAGAGATCAGATTACTAATTAAGATACCATGTAATTAAGTCAAATGTAATTTCTCACTTAAAGATTAGTATTCAACATGGTCAAATACGACAAAAACAGTAAATACTTATAAGCAAGTCTATAAAAGATTGCTCATAAACTCCGTAAAACTTAATTCAGACGTGCATGATGAAATCATACAAACATAGAATGAGAACAAGCCTCTCAAACGGTTAGCTATGATATCAAAATGTCCGTCTATGTTGTCACAGCTTGTCTTTTGTAAATGTGTATTTACCTTTGTAAAAGTATGCCCAAATAAGCTCATAAATGCTCTTACCGCACTTTTGGATGATAGTAAACCAGGTCATCCTTTGTGAAGCAAAGAACAAAAGAGAAGAATAAGCTTACCAAAGGAAATTAAGCAATGTTTAGCAAAAGGTTGATTTTCAAACATTTGGACGCGTATCATGTAAACATAACAGCACAAATGAGAGTAAGCCCTCAAAATACTATCAGTATTTGCAAGATATGCTGTCGTTTTATCATATATTCAAGTCGAAAAGAAGGCAAATAAAGTTGAATCAGCAACAACATTCAGTCAATCTTCTTTTCTAAATTTCATCTTTTATAAACTTGTAAATGTGTACTTACCTTAAGAAGAGATACATAAAGTGGTACTCCCTTACCATTTTTCAAAACTAGAGAAGTAAAGCCTCTAATGCTTATCATTCTTTATGCTACTCACTGTTAAAACAAAAAAGAGAGGAAGAACGGGTTTGCTCTTTATTTTTTTCTCCTTATTTGGCTGCCCAATAGAAATTAGCTTGTGATTTAAATACAACGTTTCATATTTTTAAGGTTTGTGTACATTAGGAAGATACTTCGTTCTAATCTATTCAATGCTTAAGGATTTATGTTTTTTAGCTGCTGATAATATAATAGGCTTTTGGCTGTTGAATATTGGTGCTACATTAAACGTCTGAGTAACCTCTTACTGCTTATCATAATTTAAGGTTGCGATGACTGGTTAAGAATTAAAATGGAAAGTGACAATCATTTTATAAAGTCACAATTACTTAAAAGTTGTTTTTATTTTTTTTTTTTTCTTTTCTGTACAAGTTTATCAATGTCAGCTCAAGTAGTAAAAAAGGCACAGCCCAGTCGTAAAGGCAAGAAAGCATGGCGTAAAAATGTAGATATATCCGATGTTACTGAAGGACAAGAAGAGCTGAGAGCTGTGGAAAGACTCATGTAAAGTCTTGTTATTTTTATGCTTCATCATATTAATTTGTTATGTAGTGGTCATACTGGAGAAATAAAAGATGAGGAACTGTTTACTATTGATACGGCAGGCGATTTGAACGGTAAGTTTAACTGCTGTGTCTTTTTGTATACAATACTAACTTTATACATATAGTTAAGCGTCAACTAGCTAAAGATAAGCCACTTCGAGTGGACGAGATCTTGCAACAGAGATCAGCTGTTCCTGCTGTGCAGCCAAAGAACCCATTTAAGAAGCAAGAAATTACAGATAAAGTTGCTTCTAAACATGAATCAGACAACATTCAAAAGATCCTGAAACGTAAAGGAAATCAACAAACACAATCACAACCAAAGAAGAAAAAAGTCAATGACAAAAAGACATATGACCTTTGGGGACAAGAGGGTATAGATATACATGAAAGCTTGACCTTGAAACCATATTCCTAAAGTGCGATCTCTCTTTTTATAGAATCAGAGCCTGTCAATGACTTTTTACCTACTCAACAAAAACCCAAGACACCTGAGACGATAAAACAAAAACCTGCTGCTGCTACACATATTCCAGCCATTGAAACACCACACGGAGGAGCATCATATAACCCTGAAGCAGAACAGCATCAGCAATTACTTGCAGAAGCTGTGAAAGCAGAAGAGCGTAAAGCGGAAATTATTGCCAAACTTCATGAACAGCTGTCTTATCGTGAAGAGCTGAAACTGCTAGCCAGTGAAGATGCTCCAATGGAACATGAGGACGATGAAGATGTGCAAGACTTACCAACAGATGATCAAGAGACAAAGAAAATGAAGGCTGCTAAGCGCAAGACAAGAAGAGAACGACATAAGAAGTTCCGTTTAGCAAGTGAAGAGTTGGCAAGAAAACAAAAATTGCATGAAAAAGCTATTCGTAGACAAATTGATCAGCTTAGAGAGATTGAAGCCGAGATTGAACAGAGAGCAAATGAGTTGGATGCTCTGTTGGAAAAGAAAGAGGAGCGCAAGGCTAGCGAAGAAAAGAAAGGAGTTAAAAAGCTTGGAAAGTATGAAGTACCTGAGTTACCCATTGA
The DNA here is from genome assembly GCF_002708625.1 of Rhizopus microsporus ATCC 52813. Classification (NCBI taxonomy): domain Eukaryota; kingdom Fungi; phylum Mucoromycota; class Mucoromycetes; order Mucorales; family Rhizopodaceae; genus Rhizopus; species Rhizopus microsporus. The sequence continues at coordinate 124,934 of NW_019671928.1, read as the reverse complement.
CGTGCAGCTGACAGATGAGCTGTGCGCAACCCTTCGACAACTAAAGGTAAGAGTGATAGGATAGTACTGATGCACAACTTGATATAAACACTTTTTATGTTATAGCCTGAAGGAAGTATATTCAAAGATAGATTCCATAGTCTCGTAAAGCGTAATATTATCGAACCAAGAGTGCCAGTTACACCAACCAGAAGATATAAGCTTAAGGAATATGAAAAGAGAAGTTACAAGAAATTTGATCAAATGGAACAAATGAAAAAGAACCAAAAGCGTTAAGCATTAGACATCCTCCCCCTCTTGCATGTTTATTATGAAATGATATTAAAAATGTACAATACGAACATGAATTTATACAATGTGTAATGGTGTGCATTTGCCTTGCCTTTATGCTAGGCATGGTATCTAAATTGCTGAATAATCTTATTGCTGTATATGCTCTAACTACACTAGAATGTATACATATCCTGCTTTTCTTTTGTTTGCTTAACGTGTCTCTGTAATTTCTTCAGTTCAGTCGTTACGACATCCAAATGAGCTGCTGCATCTTTCAACTTGCTTGAAAACAAGTCCTCATTGAAGGTACCTTTATTTCTCTTGTACGCTGCCTTGGCATTAGATAAGCCGAGTTGAGCTTTATTCATCTCATCTTGTAACTTGGCTATGGCTCTGTATGCTTCCTTTTCATTCGTAGGCTTTGGTGCTGAACCTTCCTGTATTTTTGCACTCTTTTTTACAGGTTCTAGAATAGAATTCATGTAGTTAAAGACATCATTTTTTTCCTGGGCAATCGTCTTTGGTTTGACTTTCTTTTTCGGCTTTTGCTTTTCGAATCCTAATCCTGGTCTGCCTGTCTGTCCATACTTTGTTTCTTGCACAAACTCTACTCGACCTTGTCCCTGAAGTCCCAACCCTTTGCCTTCTTGATAGCCCATCTTTTTCATCATTCTAGCAGCAAAGTCAGTGGTATGTGCTTGCCAACCACCCCATGTATTTGGTGCCCTTTCGGTCATGCCATAATCAATAGTATCATTTTCTTGTTTATCTTGTGCCTCATGTTCTGATTCTTCAAGGTCATCTAACTCTCTTATTGGAATAATATCGCCAAGTTCTACAATGAATTCCTGCCTTGTGCTATTTCGTACTTTCCAACTTGTCCCAGACATCTGCTCGACCACACGCGCCTCTTTCCATAACATACTCTCTTTATCCTTACACCATACGCTGGCATCACTCTGCAGTTGTTCGGTCAAGTTGTCAAGATCAAGGGCGTCGTAAGGCACAATATACTCTCTAGGAAGCACATACCCATGCGAATAACCCAAAGAGCAGGAATCTTGACAGTGTCCAGCGAGAAACTGATGACAAGGTAAAGTCTCTTTTGTAAGCGGCGTAAGAATAATCACAGTTATGTCGTTTTGACTTGGGTAACCAATGACAACAGAAGGTAACAAGAATATACGATGGCCGAATGAGAAGGTGATGCCACAGTTTTCTCCCATGTCAAAAGGTTGTTCTGAACTCTTCAAGTTTTCATATTCTTCAAGCAATTGAATTAACTCCGGTGAAAGCTCATCTTTCTTTTGAAGGAGCAATTGAATCTCTTCTTCACTAAGTGTGGTATTCATTTGTTAAAAAAGGAAAAAAAGAAAGCGTTCATGCAGCCATTCAGCCCGTCACGAAAAATCTATAGGTGAACTTTTTTTTTGGCTGATGCGTATTTAGCGAAATGATGAATAAAGATTTAATTTAGATTGTTTTTCTCGCCTCATAATTTGACTTCTTCCAGGCATGGTTGATCATAAAATTTTCCTCACTAATAATCCTTTCATCATATCAAAGCTATTGCCATCTGGTTGAAGTCCATAAAACTTGCCTGGTCGATCAAGGCTTTCAACATACAGCATACCATGATCTTTTGTAATGCCAATCACCTTTACCTTCTCATCGTTATGAGTCGTCAGAGTAACGATAGTATTGCTGAAAGACGGGGTTAGTATGCTTTCTTTTTGTGCTAATCCATGAAATAAACAATACCTGTGCAGCCATCGTTTGTAGTATGTGTCCAAGAACCATGAACCTATTCCATCTCTACAGAAGTGACCGTAATACACTTCGAACTTGGCAATGATACCAGCCAAGACATCTTCAGCACTAAGTGGGGCAAGGGAAGAGTTTCTAAAGATATCGTTGATTGAAACAGTAGGAAAGTGATTTGATAGATTCAGTCCACACCCTACATTGATTGTTAGTTTGTTGGGAGCAAGTCGATTATATATATAGTGCATACCAATGACCAAAACGAAATCATCTGAAGCAAACGATGAGTTTATCAAGATCCCTCCTACTTTTTTCTGTTCTCCGCTGCTGGTTTCTACATAGATATCATTTGGCCACTTTAGTCTTAGGGGAACATCTTCGTATCCTTGTCGTTCTCGTATGCTTTCGACTATAGACAAGGCAACCATGTATTGAATAAAGACAACAGGAGCATGTCTGAGGTGTACTTTGTGCCTTAGAATCATGCTAAACTGTAAGGCTCCTGACTGTGATATCCATGAGTTCCTTCCTCTGCCTAATAATATATGCTTAGTTGTTGATAAATTGTTCTCCATCGCATCTATCATACCTCGTCCTGCGATTTGTGTACTTGCTAAACACAGATAACCAGTTGGTAAGCCTGCCAAAAACGTAGAGTTCCTATTTCATTTTATTTTATCAGCCCACCTATTCTCTTCTCCTCTTTTATATTTACTTTTCCATCATTGTCTGAGTACTATCAATAACTTCAGCATATAGGAGCCCATTTCCAAACTGAAGCGTATTTTCTTGATGAGCGATTCTTTTCTGGGTTAACTGTTGATAGTATTCAACCAGGTTAAACTGCAACGTCATGCTTGAAGGAGGGCAAATGGGCTCCACTGGGTAAGACGTATCGGGATATAAGATTTCAATAACAGGAGACTTGCCTTCTTTAACTCTGCACATTGATAAAATATGAATATCGTCATCAAGTGGGCTGTCCAACTCCCTGACATGAAATATATCACTTGAATCTTTCAGGAGACGTGAATGTTTATCAGACTTGTTCAAGAGATATGACAGTGGCCCATGAATCCATTCGTTTGATAGTCCAGACATGTATAATGGAGTTATATTTGGTAGCTTGTTCTCTTGAGGTATCTTGTTATCATCAAAAGGCACCACACGTAACCCAAGGCGTGCAAAAGCCGCACGTAAGAACTGTTTTCTTTTCAATTCAGACAAAACGAGATCATTCAAGATGTCGCGCACTTTTTTACTATTTGCACTATCGGCAAGTAACAAATCTTCTGAAGAGGCATCATATTCTGGATGAGTGGCTATCAGTAAGGCGCTGCCCCTACCCACCTTACAATGAACGACAGCTGCAGGACCTTTGGGCTCGTCTAGACACAATGGACCAGGATCTTTAAATCGACACAGAACTGTAACATTGCCATGTTCTTCCGGATGCACAAAATATCCACCACCGTTATAATACATTTTGATTTCGTCTGGAACGTCACTTGCGGCAGGATATCCGTTATGCAGTGTATCCTTTTCTATCACTACCGAGATCGATCTTGCCCCGCTTTCGCTGTTATAGATAAAGCCTGGATAGGTCGTTCCTCTGGATAGTCCTGGATAAAACCCCAGTTCTCGAGGCTGAATGATCTCCATCCTTGGATTTCCCCGTTCAAACTCTATGCCTTGAGAAGCGTAGTATGCGCCAGCACATATTCCAAGGTACAAACCTCCATTCTTCACAAACTGGCATATCCGTCTGTTGGGCTCGCCATTGAGTGCTTCACAGTAAGGCAAGTCTCTTCCACCAGGCATAACGAGCATAGCACAGCCAGTTTCCCACGGCTCGGACTGAAGAACTGTTCGGTCGATTTTTATAATATCATAAGCATGCCCAAGCAATGCTTTCAGAGTGTTGTATGCTTGTTTGACAGAATTAGGTGATGCGCCTAGATCATCGTAAAGAAGAATGTTCATGAGAAAAGCGGTTGATTAAAAGAAAAGACTATATTTGTTTGTTACCAGTTGTGCCATTTCATACACCGCCATTTGTAGTTCCTCTCTCCATCCATTGTCTCTGAGCAAAGACAATCAAGCCGATTTGCTCTTTTCGTCCTTTATTTCTTCCATAGCAATCATTACAAAGGCGCCTGCGCACTCTGCAGATTTCTCTACTACGAGAAAAGCGACCTCTAAAAGAGCAACGGCAAGAATAGGCGTGAGTTTCTTGAGTACTCGATAGAAAGTCAGAGCCAGCTTTTTGGTCAAAGGATGGCGGACGACGCGAGAAGCAAGAGAGAAAGTACTGGAGAAACAGATATAAAGCTTGAACATGATTTTTAAAAATAAGAGTGGGCGGTAATAATGAAAAATGGTTCAACAAAAGTATGTCTCGCTTTATAAATACATGTCAAACGTTATAATTTATCAAAAACAATGTGAGTTTATCAAATTTTTCTGTTGCATGAAAAATGCTGTTCTTTAGATAAGGCAGTGTGGAGTCCTTAGTAATCTACTTACTATAAATTTCCTTTTTAGTATGCCAATATTCATTTTATTTCAACAAACTATTTAATCAATGATAAATGTATGTTTATGCAATGTTGTGTTATTTAAGTAAAAGCGGTATTACTTTTGATAGAGAATATCGTAGTGTCCTATTAAAGACGTGAATATAACAAGGTGAGTTTCATTTCACTGTTATTTACCTGGCCTGTACAGTAACTTGATGGGAATCTTTGTTCTTTCCAATTCATCCTTTTCCGTTGGCCAGAACTCATGTACAGTTGCCTTGTCCTCCATTCCACCATCCAAATAGACAATGTGAATTGGAATGTCCATTGCCTTACTGATAGCAATAATCTGCAAGTGGTCAGACTCACTACCAAATGCTTCTACATTTCTTGAACAAAACTCGTCGATAGAGATCATTTCATCAACAATGAATGGTTCATATTCAGCTGAATGAATACGAAGATAAGCAGACGTGACAAACCTAAAGTACGTGATAATCGTATTGCTGATCTCATATGATTGAAAGTTTACGAGTAACATATCAGGATCATTTCTGTATTCACCCAATCTTTCAAACTGTTCACATGCTACTTCATAAAAGTCCTCATAAGCAAGTTTTTGAAATTGGGCATATTCTAATAAGCTGCATGATTCTTTGAGTCTGGCAAGATTGGTGTCATAGTTACTGATGTCGTTCATAGCCTTTTCATACCAGCTGAACGCAATAGCTAACAGAATGTTTATGTTTAAATAAAAATGTTTAATCTAATACAAGTTGATCTACCTCTAAAGAAACAGTTGCCTATACAAAATATATATACATGAGTGAATATACACGTATGCATTTTATAGATATTTACCATCACCACGACATCTCCTAATACGATCATGTTCCTGTGCCAGATTCTAATACAAAAAGACAACAGTTACATAATGGAGCTTAAGTGCCTGCATTTATCGTTTACTTTAATCTTGTTTAAAAATTGCTGATTATCTTTAAACTCTTCTTCAAGCTTACTGATAGGCTCGTCCTGACATACAAGAGGAACCTAAAAGAAAATGAGCTCAGGTATACACAACATGCTTCATTTACCCTTTGGGCTTCTTCGTCTTTAATTTGTTGTTCAAACTCGAGGATTTGCTCATCAGAAAGTACGGGTTCTTCAGAAGACATGTTGAACAAGAGAAAAAAGTAACAAAAATTCCATTTTTTTCTCCCTTCTTCTTTTTAAACAACAAATATGAGTTCAAATAAGGATAATACAAATGAGCAAATTGCACCTGAAGATTTAACATCATTTGTAAGTATTTGCTTTCTTTTAATTAGTTTCATTTTGGACTTATTGTATATATTATAGCTTAATGGCCTTGCAGACAAGATCGTATAGTCAATTAGCTTTTTATTATTATTACTGTTATTCATATTGACTCTTTCTTTCTTAGCAAAATAAACTAGATGAAACGAGCACAGATATAAATAAAAAGTGTAAGACCCAAAAAAAAAAGTTATAAACAAACGCTAACCTTTTGAGTGTATAGTAGAAGAGATGAATACGCGTATCAACACTATTGAAAAGACATTAAAGCAAATGCATGACAATAACAGTAATTGATTGGTTTTATTATCAATAAATAATCATTTAGTTATCAGATTGAACCCATTCAGCGTTGGCAGGAGTCCAGTCAACAAGTTCACCGGCCTTACCGAACCATAAGCTGATTTCCTTTTCAGCAGATTCAAAGGAGTCAGAGCCATGGATGATGTTACGGCCAACAGAGATCTATGAAAAAAATGAGTTGACGTTTTTTATCTTTTTTTTTTTACGACATACAGCGTATTGACCACGGATAGTACCAGGAGCGGATTCAAGAGGGTTGGTGGCGCCAATCATGGCACGACCTTGTTTGACGACATCCTTACCTTCCCAAACCTATACCAATATAAAAATCAATCTATGTGCTTCCACGCTTTTTGTTATTTTACCATAGCAATGACAGGAGTACCGCTGGTCATGTAATCAACAAGGCCCTTGAAGAAGGGACGTGAGCTAAGATCTTCATAATGCTTTTCAGCCAATTCTCTAGGAGGAACAATGGCCTTCAAGCCAACGAGCTTATATCCACGTTCTTCAAAACGAGAGATGATCTTACCGACTAATCCACGTTGGACACCGTCGGGCTATAAATAAGAATTAGTCATTTTTTTCGCCTTTGTTCCATTTCAATGAACCTTGATGGCGATAAAAGTACGTTCGGTCAGAGTGCCCCTTGACAACAAATTAGTTACGCATTCAACCATCAAAAACACACAACTTACTTGACACCAGCAATAGGCTTGGCATCAGCAGAGACGGGCTCCTTGCTTTGGAAATAAGCATAGGAAAGAGCACCAGCAGTGACAGCAGCACAGACAGTCATGCCGTGACGAGAAGCACTGGAAACAGCAGCACGGTTGACAGTGGCAAAGGTGCGAGCTGTAATATGTTAATAAACATATGTTCAATTCAAGAAAGTCATTTTATGAACCTCTCATGGAAGCAGCAGGTCTAGCAGCTACACACATTAATAATTAGAAATGACGCGTTCTTTTTGTTCATTATCTCATCTATTGTTTACCGAAGCGGGCAGCGGCACGAGCAAACATGTTAAAAATGATAAAGAAAAAAAAAACAAACGTGTGCTTCATGACAGGCTTTAAAAAAGAGAGAGGAGTTTCTCCTAAACTCAGATTGAACCCCATTAAACCATCTCTTGCGGTTGTGCAAACCAATCAAATGAACTACTGACACACTTTTAGCATTCTGTGGCTTGCGGGATTCCGGTCAGTGACCTTTTTGCTCCGGCTGACAAAATTTTTTTCGACTATAACAATGTGAAAGAGATCGGTTGTACTTGCTCTTTCTCTTTTTTTTCTCCTCCTTTGCGAGTCTATTAGAAATGTCTGCTGAATACGAGGGTGCTATCGGTATTGATTTGGGTACTACGTAAGTTGGATAAAAGCATGCTATATACATCATTCGCGCTTACACATACACTTTTGATATATTAGCTACTCCTGTGTTGGTGTTTGGGAATCCGAACGTGTTGAAATTATTGCCAACGAACAAGGTAACCGTACCACTCCCTCCTATGTCGCTTTCTCTGATAAGGAGCGTCTCATTGGTGATGCTGCCAAGAATCAAGCTGCCATGAACCCCAAGAACACCGTTTTCGACGCCAAGCGTTTGATCGGTCGTCGTTTCGATGATCCTGATGTCAAGGCTGACATGAAGAACTGGCCTTTCACCGTCGTCGAACAAAACGAAAACCCCTTCATTCAAGTCGAATTTGAAGGTGAAACCAAGACCTATTCTCCCCAAGGTAAATGATTAAAAAATTTCATTGGTGTTTTGTGACTAACAAATTATTAGAAATTTCCTCTATGGTTTTGATCAAGATGAAGGAAATTGCTGAAGCTAAGCTCGGCAAGAAGGTCACCAAGGCCGTTGTCACTGTCCCTGCTTACTTCAACGACAGTATGTATATTTTTTTTAAAAAAAAAAATACGAGATAAACTGGATAACTTACTATTTATATTAAAGGTCAACGTCAAGCTACTAAAGATGCCGGTGTCATTGCTGGTCTTGATGTTCTCCGTATCATCAACGAACCCACTGCTGCTGGTAAGTTTTAGACAGTATTAGAATAACAAGATATTTATACAGCTTATAGCCATCGCTTACGGTTTGGATGCCAACGACAAGAAGGAACGTAATGTCCTCATCTACGATTTGGGTGGAGGAACTTTCGATGTCTCCCTCTTGACCATCGCTGGTGGTGTCTTTGCTGTCAAGGCCACCGCTGGTAACACTCACTTGGGTGGTGAAGATTTCGATAACGCTCTCGTCAACCACTTCGTCCAAGAAATCAAGCGCAAGCACAAGAAGGACATCTCCGGTGACGCCCGTGCCCTCCGTCGTCTCCGTTCTGCCTCCGAACGTGCTAAGCGTACCTTGTCTTCTTTGACCCAAACCACTGTCGAAGTTGACTCTCTCTTCGAAGGTGTTGACTTCCAATCCACCATCACTCGTGCCAAGTTTGAAGAAATCAACTCTACTGCTTTCGCCGGTACTATCGAACCCGTTGAACGTGTCTTGAAGGATGCCAAGGTTGACAAGAAGGATGTTGATGAAATCGTTCTCGTTGGTGGTTCTACTCGTATCCCCAAGATCCAATCCCTCCTCCAAGATCTCTTTGGTGGTAAGGAATTGAACAAGTCCATCAACCCTGATGAAGCTGTTGCCTACGGTGCTGCCGTTCAAGCCGCTGTTCTCACCAACCAAGCTGGTAACGAAAAGACTCAAGACCTCCTCTTGTTGGATGTTGTTCCTCTTTCTCTTGGTGTTGAAATGCAAGGTGGTATCATGGCTGTTGTCGTTCCCCGTAACACCCCTATCCCTTGTCAAAAGTCCAAGGTCTTCACCACTGCTGCCGATAACCAAACCACTGTCACTTTCCCTGTCTACGAAGGTGAACGTTTGATGACCAAGGAAAACAACCTTCTCGGTGAATTCTCTCTCTCTGGTCTTATCCCTGCTCCTCGTGGTACTCCTGAGCTCCTCTGTACCTTCGATCTCGATGCCAACGGTATCTTGAAGGTCACTGCTCAAGACAAGACCACCGGTCGCAAGGCTGATGTCACCATCTCCAACTCCACTCGTCTCTCTGCTGCTGATATTGAACGTATGGTTCAAGATGCTGCCAAGAACGCTGATGCTGACAAGGAACGTGAAGCCGTTGTCCAAGCTAAGCAAGACCTCGAAGCTTACGTCTACCAAGTCGAGAACAACATTGCTGACCCCAATGTCAACATGAAGCTCCGTCGTGCTGACCGTGAAGCTATTGAAACCGCTTTGGCCGAAGCCATGGAACTCATGGAACTCTCTGCTGATGATGCCAAGCCTGATGACCTCAAGTCCGCTCAATCCAAGTTGAAGCGCGCTACCACTCGTGCTTTCGCTCACGTCTACTCTCAACGCCGTTAAATTGTTTTCAATCAGAGAAAATGATCAACATTATTTAAAAAAAAGGCATTTCGACCACTTTTTGTTTGTAAATCTTATATAAAATAAAAGCAGATGTAAAATTAAAGGAATTTTAAAGTTTTGAAATGTGTCAAAATCGGAATTGTGGCCGATAAAACATATCCCTTTCGCCCCAGGAGAACACACATTTTTGTTTTCTCCCTTTTTGTTTATTCGGAGAATAGTAATTGATCTGCTGGTTTATATACAAGTAGAAGGAGAAGGAAAGGAGGGAACGTTAACGTAAGTTATCGTCATTGTTTGATCGTTTAATATCGTAAAATTAAAAAGTTAATATGAAAATCAACCATTTATAAAGTGTATATACTCTTCATTGCCCTCCTCACTCATACCTTTCCTATCCTTTTCTTTTGTTTTATGTGAATAAGAAAAAGGGGATACCTTTTGTTATGAATCAAGGAGAAAGCTGCATACATGTTATTTTTATTCAGGTAATAACAATATAATAAAGATGAAGAAAGATGATGATTTAATGATAGATGTGAAAAAATAGTCCCTGAGTCATGTATAAAGAATTAAACAAAGAATAACAGTATTCTTTACTATAAGCTAACGAACAACAGAAGCTTGTGTATATATTGTGCAAATATTACTTCTATATAGCGTGGCAATGAATAGTCATTTCTAGATTTCAGTTTAGGAGAAATATATTTGTCGAACGTTTATGAGAGAGGGGGGTGCAAAACAAATGCATAAAAGCTTAATATGTCAATAATAAGGTTAATCTTTTTGGTTTATCTTAAGAAAGGGGAAAGGGAAGAGCCAGGCTTAAAATTAAGTTAAAGCTGTGGGGGCAAGCCTGTGGGGAAATATTAGCTGAGTGTATAAGAAAGAGAGAGACTAAACGAGAAAGAAAGAAAAAGAAAGAGATAGGAGGCATCGAAGCAAAGATAAAGGGGAATGTTTCTTAATATAGAGCTAGAATGATGTTGAAGCAGAACGATTGTTTAAAAAGGATATAAAATAGTATTGTAACTTTATTTTCTTTTTTTTTTTTTTTCCTTCAAACACATCTCTTCTTCTTATCATGAAATCTGCATGTACTCTACCCTCGCTTTCAGACATTGTCAACACTAGTGGCTATTTCTACACAAGACAGTCAACAAAACCATCAATCCTCCATGTATCCAGCCTTTTATCTCCAACAAGGGCTGATAGTGTTCTCTACGAATCCGATGAGCCGGTAAAAGCGAAAAGAAAGCGAGCATCCCCTTCACAGCTGTACATATTGAACCGAGTCTTTCAACAGACATGTTTTCCATCAACCGAACTTCGCATAGAACTAGGCAAACGATTAGGAATGAGTCCAAGAACTGTGCAGATATGGTTTCAAAATAAGCGACAGTCGACAAGAACACGAGAGAGAGTTACCCCTCAACAGCAGCGTCGAAGTATGTTTGTCTCGCCGCCGGTTTCTCCCTTACCATCTCCTAGTTTGATCAAATCTTTATCACTTCCGCCTCTTCATCCACCACCTGCCTTTGCACTCAGCCCTTCCTCCTCAGCTCATTCTAGCCCCACATCAATCGATGCAATGCTGTTTCGTGGCTTCTAAAGATAGCAATGGTTCTTTTCTCTACCGTGTATATTCCTAAAAGCCGGAAATTGCGCTATCCATATGCTTTCAAGTTTTATATGCCACTTATGTACTACCCTTCTGTAGTTTCTCTTTTTTTGCTTCTTTCGTTTGCAAGTATGTGTAGTCTCATGAATTATTGCTTCTTCTTCTTTTTTTTACATTTAATAGAAATGCACACAACCTTACTCCTTTTCCTCTTTCATTGTTTTCTTAAAAAAGTTCTTAATTTAAACAATAATAAACGTAAAAACGCATGTTTTAAAATAGTTCTTTTCAACGAATGGATCATTCTTTTTATTTCTTTTAAAGGTAATCTAACCTTCGTTTTGCGCCACAGTTTATGTACGTGTATGCTTCCATTTCTACCCCCTTTCTCTCCCTTTAAAGAGTGAGTTTATCAATCCAACTTTTTTTTTAAAAAAAGGTAAGCTCATTGAATTATATAGATTTCATAGGTGTGTTTCCTTTTCTGTCTTTGTCTATCTTATCATCTCCTCTTCCCCTCTCTCCTTTCTTTCAAGGAGCTTTACCTATATAAAAAATGGCTGCTCTGGTAAAAAGAGTCATCATTGAGGTACCTTACTCCCTGTAAAGTTCATCATTTAGTTTTGCTTTTATAGTAACTAAACAAGGTATAACATTTCCGGGGTTGATTGAACCTGAAAACCCAAAAAAAAAATAGAATTCGTTTGACAGATGAATAAATGATTTATGATTGATTTTGATTGCTTTAACAAACTAAATATAATGAAAAAAGAGCGATTATCTCTATGGAAGCTATTGAAAACAATGATTTGCAGACAGAGCTTTTGATAAATATCTGTGCCTGTTTATATCAGCAAGAAAAAGTTGAGGATGTAAGCGCAGAAAAGGCTTTAAAAACGTTTTTAAGCAAGGCATAAGCTACTATATTTAATTCTTACAACAGTTAGCGTCAAGTATAGAATTATGTGTTTGACTAAGGAAAAGTCCTTTGACTCCTCTACTGAACACCTATAAAACAGCTTCGGTTTATCCAAGACTACTGTCCTAAGCCTAATTGAAAATAAAAAGAGAAGCCACAGCCTTCAAGTTTATATTGGGAAAACAGCATAAAGGCTTTTTAATATGTTTTCTCCCATGTTAGCAAAGCAGTTGATCTCATTCAATAAGTAAATGCAATATTTAAGAAAGCCTATTTCAAAAAAAAAAAAGAAACAGAGAAAAACAGTATGCGTGTGTTACAAATGAAACGAAAAAGGAACAATTCTCCTGCGAACCAAGACTCTTTAAAAAGGCCGTATCCTTGATACAATGTGTTATTATAAAATTATTAAACATTAGCTTAAGGTTTAATAAGTCGCGCAAATAATAAGAAAAGAAGAAAAAGGCAAACAAAAAGGTGACAGCTGTGTAAACTACTGGGCAACTGCTGCAAGAAAGGCTCGGGCTCAACGGAAATGGAAGGATATTGTCTTATTATGGATAATTTGCAGATACTTTAGGGCAAGTTACTATAGAACTAACGTGGACAAACAGGATATGGGTTAAATTTGAGTCCACTGAGTAATATTCCGGTCAAAAAGCACAGCTGGAAAAAGTTCCCGTCGGACAAGAATAAGCATAGAATACAATAAGATACGTATTAGGGAAGTTTACGCAAATCCGTACTATATCGATTGATACAAGGCTAAAATAAATCAGCCTAAATTTGAACCGAAATGACAATCCCAGTTTTTGTTCTTCAGCCCCCCTTTTCTGGTCGAACTGCACAAACCTCATATGAAAAATAAAAAGCTCAGCTGATTTTAAACTCACATCGTACATCGTTTTTACAAAAAGATTGGGGTAAAGGAATAAACCTTGTCAAGCCTTTGAATTAAAAGCGTCTATTGCAATCACTTTCTCTTCATCCATTAGGTTGCTCTTTGATATACCCTTCTTTGCTTTTCTCCCTAGTAAGCAAGCCAAGAATCAAGAATCGATTTGGTGTTACACTTACCTTATTTGTGTGTTCTTAAGGGTGCGCTCAAACAACTTAAAGTGGCTGGTGTAATGCTCAAATGTTACGTTGATGAAACACGAAAAGGTTAGTCTTGATACATCTTTTTATTTGTGTGCGTGGGTTAATATATATAATACATTAAATAAGTTCCACATATGATTCAGGCACTAGGCCAGTTTGATCATGTACATCTGCAATTAACCAACCCTACAAGAGAGAACATACAGTTAGTATTATTTATTTTTAAAAATATTGCTCACAATAACTTACAGGGCACTGGCGGTACTGGACCCAAATGATTTGCCCTGCTTTTAGCTCTATTTCGTATTCCGTTTCTGGTATAAAGTCAAATAGGGCACGAGCATCTCTTCCTGTAAAATCTGGGGAAGATAATGAGATCGTCGATTGATTGTTGGGCAAAGGATTTCCAAAGTGGAGTGGTGAATCTTTAGGATAAGCGAAATCACGTATGATCACAGTTGCAGAACCTAGTTTAATGTGTTATCTAATTGAATTATTGTTTTCTCTTGTTGTTGTATTTACCAGCTGATACCTAAAAAACACACAGAGTTGAAACGTTAAATAGGGGGGGAAAGCAAGGACAGTGTCATTTTATTTACTTCTTTATCTGTCACATTGACCACAACTTCAGAATCTTCTTTGATGGTAGTTGTACTCATCATGCCTTCTAAAGTAGTTTTCAATGTAGATGGTTGAATAGTAGACGTCTTGTCTAATCTTCTTTCCATTTCTTCTTCTTCATCATCATCATCATCACTACTACTATTACTAGTTGTATGGTGATTGCTGATAGGACTACTTGGTAATGAACAAGAAGATGATGACTGCGTATCAGGGCAATTGGATTTTTTTGTTCGAAAGCTCTTTTTGGTAGCCGTCTTTTGAGTCATCTATATAAAGTTTATTTTTATGTTGTATTGGCGATTAATTCTATTACCTTTTTTAACAAAAGGGCAAGTGTGATCACTGTATTTAAGCTCATTTTAAGTCGTTTAAAGGAAGGGAATGGGTTGATTGAAAAAAAAAATAATAATAAAAGTTGAAGGGAAAGAAAAAAAAGAAAAAAAGGCTGGGAAAAATAAAAAGGGATATTTTTATACAATCGGATCAACTGGGCGTTATTTTTTTTTGGCTCTTGCAACTTTCTCTATTTTTCTTTCTTTGTGATACTGACTCAGTTGCTATGACTACTGCAGCAATCGTTGGTATGACGCACTCAAAATCAGCAGAGGGCGCCTAAAAGGAAAGGAGTGGATAAAAAAAAAAGAAGAATAAAAGAGTAGAAGAACAAAGAATACAAGAAAAAGAAGGAGAAACCAAATATTTCAAATAAATCTGTGGAGGTACAAGAAGCCAAATTAGGACCTGCAAGCACGCTTAATGTTTAAACTTCCGATTTTGCTTGTCTTTTATGCTTGTGACAAAATGATTCATTAGAGGCATGAAGCAGTAACTTTAGTAAATTCTTTCTTTCCCCTTTTTTTTTTATCAATTTGCAAAAACTATTTTTCCCTTGACTTGTAATGAAAATAAATGACAAAATACAGGATGCATAACTGTTATCTATTTATATGTGTGTGTGCAAAGAAAACGATTTTTAAAGCTGCGACTTTAAGAAATACCATTTGTTATCTTTGGCTTCAATATCTTTCTTATTCTTTTGTTTAACCAAGACCTAAATAGGGTTTTAGTAAGAAAGCATAGGTTTGCCCTTTTACTTACTTTTTGTAATTCCTGATCATTAAATGTATTCAAAACATAAGGTGAATGTTTGTTTGTAAAGTTTGCCCTTAAAAATAAAAATTAGGATGCTTATCTCACGAATTCCATTTACTTACATGCTAATGTCGTGCGTATTTGCTTTACAAGGAGTTCTTCCTTCGATCAACCGCTTCCATGCTTCATGTGTTTCCTTTACAACTGCCTCTGCATAAGTCTACCATTGGTGAGTTAATGTCACATCAATCGACAGATAGCATTACCTTGTCTTTGCACTGACCATTAAATGCAAACTGATTCGCTGGTTTCCCATCAGGCATCTTGTAGATCTTGAACCAATGGCGTGTGGCATCAATCAATTGAGGAAAGTACTTTTCTACATCATGGATATCTATACGAGGATTAATTTATACCCAAACAAAGATAAAGATTATAAACGTATACCATTGACTTTATCTGCCAGTGGATCATTGATATCAATAGCTATCAACTTCCAATCCGTTTCTCCTTCATCGAGTAAGGCCATGACGCCAAGAATCTTGACTTGTTTGACCTGTCCTCTGTATCCAATCTCTTGTCCAATCTCACATACGTCGATCGGATCGTTATCTCCACGAGCATTAGTGTCTTTTGAAATCACAGTTGGATCTTCCCAAGTCTATAGTAGGTCTACATTAATATTATTCACAGATTATTCCTATGTTATCTTTTACTTGGGGTAGAGCACCATAGTTCCAAATATAACCTTTGTAAGGGAAACAGTTTCGAACGAATCGTACCTTGCCCTTTTTCACGTCTTGCTTGATAGGATTGTATTTCTCACCTGTAGCAATCTACAAGCGTACACACACAATCACGATTAGCTACAAAGTATATATATATAATATATAGATCTACCTCGTATTTGGCATTAGACCATCGAGGGATTTCAACAATCATGTTGACAATCTTTTTTTCACTGTCAGCATAAAGTGGAATATCGTGAAAAGGCGAAATGACTTGTCTGTTATGTTCTACTTGTATCTTAGTGGGGTCTTCTTTTGCTGTTTGTGAAGGTAGCTTACCAATATAGACTCTATGTGAGGAGGTGTACTCTGTGCCAATGGTAGATACTTGATAGGCCGATGACATAGTGAAACAGGAAAAAAGAAAGAGAGAGGGAAAAGAAAAGAATTATGTTAACGTAAGCTTATACATAGAAATTGACAATCCATCAAGATCGAGGAAACAAATCCATGTGAATTCACGCGCTCTTTTAACTTGGTCCACCTAATTATTATTATGTGTGCATATATGTATTATATGGTCTTTACTTGGAGAATCTTTTTACTCTACCTCCTCTTCCTTCAAATGTCCTTTTTCATGTTAAAACAGTCTAGGAAAAACTATTTTTCCTATTATCAGTGTTGTTTGTATGCTCACTACGATCATAAGAAGTCACCTCTTTTTTTTTGGTCTCTATTTCTGCTTATTAATTCTGAAGAGAGGATATACATATGACTATTCATTTTGGAGCATATTTTTTACTATTACTGTCGAGAATTATCAAAAGTACCCCACAGCAGTGCACATCTTGTTAATCTTGATAACGCCTCTAGGTATTGCTCTCCCCCTCTTCAAAAATTTAAACATCCGCCCATATATTGTGACTTCATTTTTGCCGCACTAATGTTTCCGAGAGCTGGGCTACGAGAGGGGTGCGCGTGTGTGCGCACTTGAGACGCCCGTCCATTTGAAGCATGATGGGCTGCCCAAGGGCAATATTTCCTTCTCTTCCAACATGAAAGTAAGCAACATCAAGTGGATGATGGATAGTAAAAGGAGGGAAACAAAGAAGGAATAGGATGGATGAGTTGGATTAAAAGATGGATTAAAGAAATAAGATGTATTTATAAAGATTGAAAACGAGAGAAAAAATATGTAAGAGAGAAAGAGAACGACTGCTGTCAACAAATTCAATTACATTCTCTCTCTCCTTCAAGCATGAACACGCAC
Source organism: Rhizopus microsporus ATCC 52813 (assembly GCF_002708625.1). NCBI lineage: Eukaryota > Fungi > Mucoromycota > Mucoromycetes > Mucorales > Rhizopodaceae > Rhizopus > Rhizopus microsporus. The sequence continues at coordinate 107,995 of NW_019671928.1, read as the reverse complement.
ACACACACATAAACTCCTTCCTTCTGTTCTTTCCTTTTGCTATTTATCCCCTCTCTTGTTTCAATTAGAACACTTTGACTTATCTTTTTTTTTTTATAGTTGAACATCGCTAACCCAGCCACCGGCTGCCAAAAGTTGATTGAAATTGAAGACGAACGTAGACTGTAAGTTTTAAAGAATGATCATGAGCATCAACTAACCTTATCTATAGTCGTGGCTTCTATGACAAGCGTATGGCTCAAGAAGTCTCTGGCGACGCTCTCGGTGACGAGTTCAAGGGTTATGTTTTCCGTATCACTGGTGGTAACGACAAGCAAGGTTTCCCCATGAAGCAAGGTGTTCTCTTACCCCACCGTGTCAAGCTCTTGATGTCCAAGGGCCACTCTTGCTACCGTCCTCGCCGTACTGGTGAACGCAAGAGAAAGTCTGTCCGTGGTTGTATCGTCGGCCCTGATCTTTCTGTCTTGTCTCTTGTCGTCGTCAAGCAAGGTGAACAAGATATTCCCGGTTTGACCGACACTACCGTTCCCAAGCGTCTTGGTCCCAAGCGTGCTTCCAAGATTAGAAAGTTCTTCGTACGTGTTATTATGTTGTTAAATGAATCACTATACTTACTTTAGTAATAGAACTTGTCCAAGGAAGACGATGTTCGCAAGTATGTCATCCGCCGTGAAGTCCAACCCAAGGCTGAAGGCAAGAAGGCTTACACCAAGGCCCCCAAGATCCAACGTCTTGTCACTCCCCGTACTCTTCAACACAAGAGACGTAGACAAGCCATTAAGCGCAGAAGAACCGAAGCTTCTCGTGAAGCCGAAGCTGAATACAAGCAATTGCTTGCCAAGCGTGTTAAGGAAGCCAAGGAAAAGAAGATTGAACGCCGTCGCACTTCTTCTATGCAGAAATCTGCTTCTGCTTAAATAACCATTTTGTGTGAAATAAAATTGTGTGTGTAAAAAAAAACAACACTTTACTAGAGATCGAAAAAAGATTAAAGGGGATAAAAGAGGGGAGTGGAAGCATATCTCATAACTCCTAAGCATTTTTTAAGGAGGAAACCTGCCTTTCTTTGACTATTTTCTCTATGTGAATGTCTTTGCTATTTATGCCTCTAACGACAACAACAACAAAAAGGAGAGTTTGGGATCAGATTGTAGAAAGCGTACTTTTAATTCTTTTTTCTCTCTTACTTTCTCCCTTTTCTCTTTCTTTCTTTCTTTCCCTCTTTCTAAACAATGTCTGCAAATAATAGTAATATTAGTACCCAAGACACTCTTATTTATCAAGTGCAACAATATGACGACTTGGATACTGCATATGAAAATACCCCAGACACTATCCCTCAAACACTTTACTTGGACTTGCGCGGCATCCGTATGAAGTTAGATAAAGAAACGCTAGTCAGCTTACCGGAAAGCTTACTCATCGCCATGTTTCCTAATGGTCTCGTTTTGGGTAAACAGTCTTATGACAGCGAAGAAGAAGACGAATATGACGACTCAGAGTTTCAATCAAGTGATGCTAACAGTGAGGAATTGTTAACAACCCATGTCGATTTTGACCCTAAATGTCTAGAATATGTCCTCGATTTCTACAAAAGGACATTAAAAGAAAAAAAAATGGAACCAGAAGAGTCACTCTTTGCCTTTAGCCAAGCAGCTCAGTATTATCCATCTATTCTAGATAAAGTACCCGTTATTGTTCTAAGAGAAGAGCTTGAGTATTACTGCATTCATCAGGACAAAAAGGACCCAATCAAACTGAAATTGGCTGCAGGTGAATACCTCAAGAACGAGAATCTAGTGTTTGCTGCGTTACAAAAGAATATTGCAAGAGCAAATAATGTAGCCGAACAACATTTGATTGATATGCTCTGTCATGCAGGCTTTTCAAGAGAAGACCGATGGGGTCATCGTGAATTAGAGCCTAATAGGACATGTATCAATAGTATGAGCTTGGTTGCCTTAAAGTCATCTGGCACAGATCACGCGCATCAGTTGGATAACACAGCACAGAAGCTATTGCTTTTTTGGAGGAAGCCTGCAGTAAGTTTTGTTTTTTTGCATGAATTTTGGTAAATCATTGACACTTATTTTAATAGCGAAAGTGTTGGTGGGACGGAAATACGGTTCATATTGATAATCAACCCATCAGACTATGGGCAAGGCGTACATGGACCTTAGAGCTAGTCATGATATAATAAGTTCATAAATATACCCCTTTCTTCTCTTTTTTTCCCCATTTTACAAACATACACACATTGCCCTACATAAACATACAACATATCAAGTTCTTTTTTATTCCCTCTTTTCTTTTTGTTTATTCTATTGTTGTATTTTTAATAAGTACGAAATCGTTTAACCGCTTCACAACTGTCGAGCTGCATATTTAATGCTTCTTGGTAAAGCTTTTCATCTCGATTTATAAATCCAAATGTTCCTTTTGATTTATCAAGAAGCATTTGTCGATGCTTACGTTCCATAAAGCACTTTTGCTGTAATGACTGCAGCCAATCCTTTTCCACTTGATATTCAAATTGATAGAGCTTGTTTCTATTGTCTTGGTATGGTCTGAATGCCGCCGGGTTCACAAAATAACGAACATGATTTCTGGTTGTCATACGTGGTTGAGAATAGACCGAGTTGGATTGAAATGCAAAACTAGGCGTGTCGTCTACAAAGAGACCAGAAAAGAGGGTGTATCCAAATAAGAGCAACAGTGGCAACAGCTGCAAAAAGATAGACCAACCTGTTCGTTGCTGTTGTTCTGGTTGATGTGATCTTGCACGTTGATAGGGACCGCCTGCGGTATTAAACGTTCTCGCACGGAATCCTGGGCCGACAAAGGTTGCGCTGCTGAATCCAGTTGGACCACCAAAGGTGTATGCTCTGCCTCCCATACCACCTCCAAAGAACATGTTGAATAAATCTTCAGGAGATATCTCATCGCCAAATGGGGAGGCACCGTATGTTTGTGTTCGGAAGCCCGAGAATCCTCCATTACCTCGTTGTTCTGGATCGCCTCCTCCAGCATCATGTACAGCTCGTTTTTGAGGATCACTTAGGACAGTAAATGCCTTTGAAATCACTATTATGGTTTAATACACAACGTTTTTCCATGTCTAATGAACTTACATTTAAACGCCTCATCGGCTCCAGGAGTCTTGTTTTTATCTGGATGGAATTTAAGAGCGAGCTAATGTATAATGTTAGTTATAATAAGCTTTGTATTATACACAACTTACTTTTCTATATGCTTTTTTGATTTCAACTTCTGTACAGTTTCTATTCAATTTCAATACTTTATAGTAATCCGTACCACAGGCCAATATTTCTTTCACTTCTTGAGACTGTTGTTGTGTTGATGAAGAAGAAGAAGACGATTGCGCTGATGATGTTGACTTGGTTTCTTTCTTTATTTCTTCTGGCCCTGCTTTGGCTGCTGCTTGTTCAGCTTTTACTAGGAATTCTTTAGCTTCTTCTGTTGGATAAAGTTTAATTGACTTTTGGGTTAAGCGAACAGCTGCATCGTAATTTTTGTTGCCATAATGATTTTTTGCAATCCTCAAACAACGAATAGCTTCTTCTTTATTGATCTCCATTAAATAAACGAGAAAAGAAAGAAATAGAAAAAGAAAGGAACATGTAACGATTCAATAAAGTAAGCGGGAAATCAAATTTTATACGTTGATTATCACAAAAGAGAAGGGGGAAAAAAAAAGGGTAATGAAGACAAAGACCATCTCTCTCTTTCTTCATTTATTTACACAAAAGAATCTATTTTTGTAAGCTTTTTTTTTTAAAAAAATGTTAAGATATATGAAGATTATACATGTAATAAAAAGAAAAAACAATGCTGCACTGGTTTACTTGAAGCGAACGTATTTACCGACAACAACGGCGTGATCTCTTTCGTAAGGTTCAAGTGTAAGTTGTTCTTGAGGCTTAATTCTTTCTTCTTGAAGCTTCTTGACTTCACGGGCAAAGACAGTGGCAGCATCGACTGTAGAATCAATACAAGAAGCCTTGATAGAAATAACAATGTGTCCATCATTCTTCAAAAAGTTGTGAGCGTTCAATGCGATAATACGGGCTTGATCAGGCTGTGCAACATCAGCAAAGATAACATCGACCATAGGGACAAGCATACGGTATTTTTGAGGGTGACGAGCATCTTCGATGATAGGAACAACATTAGTTCTCTTCTTTGCCATATTGATCAAATCACGGCCGGGTCTATGAGAGAATTCGACAGCATATACAGCACCTTCAGGACCAACGATGTCAGCAACATGGGAAACGGAAGTACCAGAGGCAGCACCGAGATAAAGAACCTTCTTGCCAGGAGCAATGTGAACATGGTCAACACCACCAAGGACGGCAGCAGCAAGCTTAGATCTGAAGGGATTCCATACACGGTATTCGATCTTTGTGCCATCAGGTCCATCAACAGAGATACGCTTTTCACCATAAACAGATTCACCGGGAACAAGGTTCTTGGTAACTAAAAGATCTTCCTTTCCACGGGCAACGAAGATACCAGCATGTCTGTGAGGTTCAATGATAACCTTGGCACCTCCTTTAGCACCACCTCTGGCACCACCACGGCCGCCACGGGCAGCACCTCTTCCACCACCACGGGGGCCACCTCTGGCACCGCCTCCACGAGCACCGCCTCTTCCGCCGCCGCGGCCACCTACAAGACAAAGAAAGTTTTAGTTTTAAGTTTTCATAATAATAATTGAATTTACCAAATCCACCTCTTCCACCACCACGGCCACCACCACGGCCGCCACGATCACCACCAAATCCGCCACGACCACCACGGCTACCACCACGGCCACCACGTCCTCCACCTCGAGATTCAAATGCCATTGTTGTATATATTTTTTTTTTATGCTGAAATAAAGGGAAAAGAAAAAAAAGAAAAGAAAATTTTGAAGGGTAACTCAGAAGAGACAGAGAGAGGGCCAATGAGTGGCTTATCCCACAGTGGCTGAGAAGTAAAGATGAAGCATGAATCGGCTCTCTCTCCTTTTGTCGCTCTTTTATCTTTAATTTTTCAGTTATGGCACAGGGATCACTAAAATTAAAGAAAAACAACAAGTCAAAGGGAGGCAAAGAGAAGAAAGGTGTAGTGAAGAAAGGAGGTAAGGATACATTACGTGACTATTGGAAAGGAGACTTATCATCATTAGCAAGAAAGATTGCTCCAAAGCAACCAGCTTTAGTTCAAAAGAGAGCATTGGATAAGGTAAAGCAAAACACAGATACAGTGAGAGAAGAGAATATTGACTTGTTTGCTTTGATAGAAATTGACAGCACAGATCAACAGAAGTATTGAACGACAAATGTCAGTCAAGGCTAATGCTGTTGGTAAACTAACCATCATGAAGAAGCTTGCAGAAGAAAAGACAGAAGATAAAAAAATCAAGAGATCAAGTAACTCTAGATTGACATGAATATACTACTTTATTATAAAATGAGGAAAAGGGAGGAAAAAATCTTGTACAATAACAATAACATATACATTTGTTTATATATGTGTTTTTGTGTGTGTGTTTGTCAGTGTGATATAGAAGGTATATTTGTGTATATGTGATAAATGAATGCTATGCTTTGCCCTTCTTTTTATGATGTGATGTAAGGTTGGCTTCATTAAAGACGCTGTCAAGAACAGCTTGCCCATCTTCTTTACCTAATTCTGAACAAGCACACAGGTATCCGTCTTTGGCTTCTTGCATTCTAACCGTTCGATTGGATGCTTTAATCCTTAGACATTCAGCCAACTTGATTTTATCTGTTTCAGTATCACCAAATCTTGCAATATCCTTTGGATGAATCCAGCCCCTATGGTTCCAGTGAGTCTTTTTTTATAAGATCGTGTCTTTTTTTTTTACCATTTATGGTTTGGAGGTACTTGAAGAAACTCGACCAAAACATTGGAGGTTGTCTTGGGAATAACCAATTTTGACCCTTTGTCTGGCACTTTCCAAAGCTAACATGGATGTTAATTCATAAGCCTTCCTTATTTTTTTTTCCTTACCTTGGCAGGATGTGAAGGATAACCACTGACACGAGCCCAAACGATTTGACCTCGCTCAAATTCATCAAGCGAAACTGGCTCAATTTTGCGTTTCTTTGATGGTTTCTTTATTGGCTTTATTGTTTCTTCAACTTGCTCTTCACCTGATTTATGGCCCTCTTCATCGTCACTTTCTAGATAGGCCCAACCAACGGCTGCAGGTTTGGAACTATATGGCTTGACTTTTTCAACTTGCTTCTCTAGATGCAGCACAGAGGCGAATAGTTCACGTGCTTCATGAGACATTCGTTTTCTGTTCTTGAGCTCTTCAACTGTTGATTCCAGACCGCGGCTACGAGTCGCTCGAACAGGTACTGCTGTAGATAAGCTCCTGCGAGGCCTTTTTTTGTTTTGATTTTGTTGTTGTTGGTCTTGTTGCTGTTGTTGTTGGTGATGCAGAGAGGATGTTGAATCAGTTGGGTGTTTATGCATAGTATGTGTCTCAGCTGGTTTGCTTATGGACCTATCTTCTAATTCTTTGTGTGCTTGTTGAGGATGGTCGGGTATATCGGTTCCTATCACATCAATGACCTCCAACGCAGACTCTGCTGGTTTATCTTTAATGATATCTTGAGGTGTCTGTTGTTCTTCACCTTCAGTAATATCCTGCACGGAAGGATTATCTGCCATAGTGTCTTCTTTCTTATCCTCTTGAGGCATGGATGGGACGTTCTGAGCCTTTACAATTGCAGCAGGTTCAGCTTCAGCTACCGTAGGCACACTAAGCTCTACTTCTGGCGCTGTGCCTTGTTTGTTTCTGTCTTCGTCCATCTGAGCTTCTAGTTTCTGTAATTCCTCAGCTGACTGGAACTGCTTCAATAATGGCAACAAAAGGTACATGTCTGTCTGGGCACCCTTGTCAAAGCCCTGTGAAGGTACTGTAGGGCGGACGATGTCTGTTTCGTCCGATGTCATAAACTCACGTATAGTGTAGTTCTCAGTCTCAACGTTCTTTGTGCGTCCCCTTCCTGACCTGCGGGAAGGCACCTTTCTTGCCATATCTCCTAGTTCCTTTGTTGATGTTGTTGTTATCATGGGTAACTGCGGTTTTTCTCTCAATCTGACCGGTACAGTAGCTGATATGTCAGCCAATGTTCCTTCCATTCGGATCTCAGATTCATCGCCTGCTTCATAATCAAATATAGATTCATCTATAGGTGCATTCAAGATACCATTATCCAAATCGTACGTTTCCATCTTCTTGTCGGCCACTTCAAAGAGTTCATTTGCAGTTTTTTTCAATTTACAAGCGACGCGATAGTATTTACTACTGGGCGTGTTGTATGTCATACAATTCTCCCAAATCAATTCAACGTCGGCCTTGAATTCATCCAGACGTGTGTACTCGTGCGCATCCAGCTTGCTTTGAATTTTGGAAAAATACATGGGCTTATCGATGATAGATGCATAATCAGGTGCCTCTTCAGACGTAACAGGATTCATAAAAAAGTCATTGGCATCAATCTCTATGAGTTGACCTAGGATAGGACGGGCAAGGTGCTCGATAGGATAGAGAATCATGTCAAGATACTCTTTCTGTCGCTTGGTGCGTTCGAGTTTTAATCGTTCGCGTCTCTGGACTTGTTCGGTCAGCATACGTGCTTTATCCAAATTGGCTCGTAACTCATTAATGAACTATACAAAAAACAAAACATGAATGTCATTTAGAGCAAAAAACAAAGTATAAACTTACTGATATCTTGGCCGCAATTGTATCTTCGTCTATGACTCGAGAAGTAATATTTGAAGGAGACCAAGGCTAATGAGAATAAAATGTGAATGATAAATCGACCTTAAAATACACTCTTTCTTTACCTCAAGCTGTAATCGTTTTAGCAATGGTGCACCACGTCTGGCTTCTCTTTTCAACGACCAGTAATGAGCGATGGCTGTGACAAGCTGGCTCTTTTTTCGTATAGGTGAAGTCAAGAGACAAGGAATCATGTCAATTCTGGACAAAATCATGTCAGGTGGTATGGGTGCTCCTGTAAAGTAATGATGCTGATGGACTCGGTTGGCTTTAGTGATTATACCATCCAGAGATGATCGTGCTGATGTCCTTCCACTGGGCCGACCTCTACCACGACCACGACCTCTTCCTCGTCCGCGCTGAACGGTCGCGACAATTTGATTTTCGACATATTCATCATCATCGCTTGGATTTTCCTCAGTCTCCTTCAATGTATGCTTATCGCAATACGCGACCAAGACAATGCCTTCATGCTCTGCTGTCTGCAGCTTCATCTTCATCGACAGCCCTGCCGCCTTGGCGCAAGTGACGTGAAAGGCAGAATAACATTGCTTTCGACTGCATTGAATACAAGGTCCACGCTTTCGACAGAGAATGCAGGTTAGCCTCCATCGACTCTTGGGTATGTCTGAGTAATCTATTGGCTCCATATAGACTGTGTTTTTCAGCCTGGCTTCAGGTATCCATATCGCACATAGCAAATGAGCCCACTGTCCGTCCGTAGTCTGCTTGAAGGCACCACCTTGGTTTGGACAAAATATACAAGAGACAGGAGCATCAGGCGAGATCTGGCACTTGCGACAGAGCCACTGACCTTCTGGAATATAAGGAATACCGTAGCAGTCTTGATGAACGGCCACGTTACAGCCGTCGCAAAAGACGATAGCGTTGCTATTTTCCACTTCTGTATCGTCACACACGGCACAGGCTGAATCTTCAGGAAGAACGACATCTTCCACAACAGGCTTTGGGATCGTCTTGATAAGGTTGAACCATTCTTTTTCGAGTCTGTCCATGATGGATTCAAACATGTACGACGAAATGTCCATTTTATGTTCTTTTCTCTTTTCTTGATTATACAAGTCGAGCCAGACCTTGTCGACCTCGTCCATGTCGTATTCAACCGTATCAAAGAGTTCTAGTTCTGAAGGCTCACTGTAATGAATGTAGTGGTTTGGTCGTTGATAAGTCCAGGAAATCAATGGGTCGCCATGTTCATGAGCTTCGTCTAATTCAGAAATCGTAAAGTGAACTTGGGGTAGGCGAGTATAATCTATTTCTTGTATGCTGTGATCCTTTTTTTGTTGTTGCTCATTAGGATTTTCTTTATCTACTGCTGTTTCTTCTTGCTCTTCGAAATCATCTTCAAATGTACGTGGAGGAGTAACAAAGATGGGCGAATGTGGTTCTTCTTCGTGAATGTCTTCTGGTTCTTTAATTGTCAATGGTTGCTTAATGTCCAAGTCAGGAAATCTGGCTTGTACTGCTGTGGTTGGTAATGGATCATTTGTTGCTATTGTTGTTGTTGTTGTTGTTGTTGTTGTTGTTGTTGATATTGGTTCCTGTATGGTTCCATTCGTTCTTTTGGGTCTTCCTCTTCTACCTTTATTGGACGTCATGAGAAAAGAAGCAAAATAAAAAATAAAGAGGAAAGAGATAAACTAGATTCTACTGCTTCTCTTGATTTATATGAAAAACTGGTAAAATTGTTTTATGGCTGCCCTTTATTTTTTATTTTTTATTTTTTATTTTGGGCGAAAAGACGTGTATTTGGTTCCTTGTAGGAATTTTATATTTTTATTATTATTATTGAGACAAAAAGATGTAGGATATTCCCCTGTCTTCATTTATATGAAAAGATATACGTGGGCGTACAAGCTAATGTAAGGATAATATCAACTGTTTATTTAACAAAGCAAAACAAAAAAAAAGAATGGAACATTCCAAGGTATTTCCAAAGTGACGGTTGAAATCATGTACTATTTGTTATTCTGACAACTTGGTTACACTTTTCGATTGACATGTGCTAAAAAGATCAGACTCTAAGCGCCGAATTACATAATGAGTTTGCATGACTCATTGACACTGAAAAAAAAAAAATTGACTGCTTTTAAAAGAAGGGAACCAATTTCCTATTTTCTTTTTTTCTTTTCTCTTCTTTGAATAATCCAATCATGGAAGATCTGCGTATTACTGGCTACAACGCTTTGCTTACACCTGCCTTCCTGCAAGAAGAGTTTCCTGCGGTTAGTTATGATACATGTCATAGTATAAAGACTAACATTCAATAGACCGACAACTCACAAACTACTGTCAAAAAAGCCCGTGAAGAATGCTCAAATATCTTACAAGGCAAAGATGATCGTTTGATTGTCATTGTTGGACCCTGTTCCATTCATGACACGGAAGCTGCCAAAGATTATTGTAAGTTGAAATCGGAAAGTTTTATTCATATCTAAATGATATTAGGTCAACGATTATTAAAGGTCAAGGAGAAGCATCAAGGCGAACTCTTGATCATCATGCGTGCCTATTTCGAAAAGCCAAGAACGACTGTGGGCTGGAAAGGATTGATTAATGACCCTGATATCGACAATAGGTAAATCATATCATTCTTAATATGTTTCAAATCACTCATTTTCAAAAAAAAAAAAGTTACAACATTAACAAAGGGCTTCGCGTGGGCCGTAAGCTACTCTGTGAACTAACAGATATGGGTATGCCAGTCGCTGTCGAGCTTCTTGACACCATCTCTCCTCAATACCTTGCTGATCTGATGTCCTGGGGAGCCATTGGCGCACGTACAACTGAATCCCAACTTCATCGAGAATTAGCCAGTGGTGTCTCTTTCCCCGTTGGATTCAAGAATGGTACGGACGGCAATGTCCGTGTGGCCATTGATGGTATCGGATCCGCTTCTGCTCCACACCACTTCTTGGGTGTCACCAAGAACGGTACGGTCAGTGTGACTCACACTACTGGTAATCCTGACTGCCATGTCATTCTTCGTGGCTCAAATGATGGCCCCAATTATTCAAAGGAGCACGTTCAAAAGGCGCGTGCTGCACTCGAAAAAGCCGGTTTACGTCCCAACATCATGATCGATTGCTCTCATGGAAACTCAAGCAAGGATCATAGAAACCAGCCCAAGGTCTGTCAGAACTTGGGTGAACAAATCGCTGAAGGAGAAGCTTCTCTTGTGGGCGTCATGATTGAATCAAATATCAATGAAGGTAAGCAGAGCGTACCTGAGGCTGGTCCTTCTGCTTTGAAGTATGGTGTCTCCATTACAGACGCTTGTGTTAACTTTGAAACAACCGAACAAATGTTGGATGACTTGGCTAAATCAGTCAAGGCAAGACGTGCACTTGTGAAATAATGGCTATTTCCTCCTCTCCTCCTCTTTCATAAAGCATAAAAAAACGCATTTGCACATTACATTCAATAGAAATAAAGCATGTTTGATCTATTTCAGCTGTCACAATAAATGTGACTGCTGGTCAAAGTGATTTTCTTTTCTTTTTTTTTTTTTTTTATAGATACAGTGTCTTTAATCTATAACAGTAATATGGGAAGCATCAGTATGTATTGTTTGATTTCTAAAAGAAAAGCCTGTATAACGATTGAGTAGAACAAAAGAAAAACAGAAATGCGGATCGCTTGAATGGATCAAGTAAAGAAAAGAAAGAGAATCTTATATGAAAAAGTTTATAACAATATACTTATAGAACTCAAGAAAGATCCTGGAGTACCCAAGCTGGCGCAGTTTAAACAAAAGCAAAAAAACAAAGAAGAAGCTCAAAAGAAAAAGGTAAATTTGTTATTTATAAAAAAAGGGACTAATCACCGTCAGATTGCTGACAACAAGGATCGACAGGATGCAGCCAGACATGATTTACAGAATAAAAACAGAAATCTTAGCTTTTACAACATGCTTCAAACTGCGGAACAAAGAACACAGCAGTTTGATGCACAAACATTTGAAGAAGATGACAAGGAAGTAAAGGATGCCGCAGCTACAGGACAAAAGGATAATTCAAGAAAGGCCTATTATCGAGAGTTTAGAAAGGTGATTGAAAACGCAGATGTCATCTTGGAAGTATTAGACGCTCGTGATCCTCTAGGCACACGTACACGTAGTGTCGAAAGAATGATTATGGATAGTGGGCTCAATAAAAGAATTGTGCTTGTGCTCAACAAGATTGGTATATATAAAAAAAGGGGAAAAGAGAGTAATAACGATTATTAATGTGGCTGTAGATTTGGTACCCAAGGAAAATGCTGATCAATGGCTAAAGTATTTGCGTAACGAATATCCCGCTGTTGCCTTCAAGGCATCTACTCAACATCAACGTGACAAGTTGAAACAATCAAATGTATCAACGAGTGCAGCCAGTGAAAGTTTATTAAATACATCAGAGTGTTTAGGTGCAGATGATTTGATTCGGCTACTCAAGAACTATTGTCGTAATTTGAATCTAAAGACATCAATCACTGTGGGCATCATTGGCTATCCTAATGTAGGCAAGTCATCAGTCATCAATTCGTTGAAACGATCTAGAGTCTGTGGTGTAGGCGCTACGCCAGGATTTACAAAAGTTGCACAAGAAATCAGTCTAGACAAAAATATCAAATTGCTTGACTGTCCCGGTATCGTATTTGCACAACAAGGTGACCAGAATGATGCCGAGATTACACTGAGAAACTGTGTCAAGGTTGAGTTGCTTGAAGACCCCGTGACACCAGGTAAGGTTAGGTTGCATGAATATAATCATTGATTAACATTATCTGTAGTGGAAGTTATCTTGAATAAATGTGGTATTGAGCAACTAAGAAAGACATATAGTCTGTCATTCTTTAGTAATGTTCATGAATTCTTGGTTTTATTAGCACAGCAAAGAGGCAAATTAAAAAAGGTAAGACATATTTGTATATATACTTGAATAAGACTTAACGTTTCCCTAGGGCGGTATTCCGGATGTTGAACAAGCAGCAAAACACGTCCTGAATGACTGGAATAGTGGAAAGATACCCTTTTATAGTGTTCCACCTTCTACTAAGCAAAGTCATATTGAAGCATCTGTTGTGAACAGCTGGGGACAAGAGTTTAATATTGATAATAGTACGATGGACATGTCAATAGATTAAATAAAATTAGCCAATCAACACTATTTAACCAATCAATAAAAAAGATTAACCTTTTTTCAGAATTAACTTTTAAGGCAAAAATGCTTTCATTTGTTCCTAAAGATTATGCAGAAGAAAATATGGATTATAAAAAGACTATCTTCTCTTTTGTTTTTTCTCTTTCTTTTTTTCTTTTTTAAAAAATGTTTACAAGAGTTCTTAATGCAATTCGTGATAACATTACAAAACCATTGACACGTCACCAATCTACCAAGCAGTCATCACAGCAACAGCCTCAGGAGGCATCCATCAGTGATTACGAAAGAAGACCGTCAGTGACTGAAGAGTGTGATAGTTTGTTGACTAGATTTACTTCTCAAAACACCACAGAGCCTATACCTATTGCATCTCAAAAGAGAAGAAGAAGCTCTACTGTCTTTGGTATCTCTAATGTCACCTTTGATGACTATGTTCAAAAAGACCTTGTCTCTAGTTCCTGGAGTTAACTGGATTTAAAAGAGAGAGAAAGAAACGAAAAAAAGAAAGAAAGAGAGAGACAAAGTATTAGCGAGAGAAATGTCAAACAAAACAAAAAAAAAGTCCTGTATTGATCACCACCTGACTTGCATCCGTGCATACTAATTTCTCTGTCATTGTAAATATATGTATACAAATATATGCTGTAAATGACCAATAAAAGCCTATCTTTATGCGATCTTTATGCGATCGACCATTAAAGAAATGTGTAACAAATGTACCTTGTTATTTATACGCCATCTCACTTGGTCTAATCTTTAAACACTCCATGTAAAAAAATAATGGCTCAACACGTGAGCTAATGGCCTGATCCAAATATAGTAGTCATGATGTAATTATGAGCGACGTAATCTTTTTAACTCCTACCCAGCCAGTTTGAACTTTTTTTTTCTTCCCTTTTTCCCAATTTTTCTTTCTCTCTTCTATTTTTTCTTTTTTCTGTATACAAAACATCTTTCTTCATAAAAAGTGATAAAAAAAGAAAAGTGAGATATAATAAAAAAGACTGATTGAGATTGAGTTTTAAGGAGTTTGATTGAAAGGTATTTTATATAGAAGCTATGATATCATTAGTATCTAATATACATAAAAAGTATTTAATTATCATTCATGACTGCGGGACAACAACAACAACAACAAGTATCAAATATCATGGACAGTAAATCTCAAATTGAAGATCAACCTATATTAGCACCAAGTAAGAGAAAGAAAGAGAGAGAGAGAGAGAGAAAAGTTATAAACAGATATTAAACACACATCTATATAAAATAGATAGCCCACCTATGGCTGTATTACCACTCAACTCTTCTGCCAAATTAGATCAAGAACCTAATCCATTTGAACAAAGTTTTTCTGGAGCTCAATTATCTGATAAAGAAAAAAAGGAAGCAAAACTTACTCTACCCCCTGTTGCTTCTATCACAAGTCCTTCTCCTGTCATGCCCATATCGACCTCGGCTGTCAATCCGATCATTGGAGGCGGAATTTTGCCAAAGGAAGTCACTAGTCAATTTGCGTGGGATTCTTTACGCACAGGTCCACTCTCTCCTTCTATGCTTCAGGGTCCAGCAAATCCAGATGCTTATTATGCTATGAAGCCAAAATCAAACTCAACAGCGACCCTCATAAATCATCCATATAGAACGTTTACAGAATACCAGCCTGTAAAAATGGAAAATACACAGCCTATCTTTGTTCAACCTCAACCTCAACCTCAACCAGCTCGTACTACGACTACGACTGTTACAGCATCAACAGTCAGCCAGAGAAAACGATCGACTTCACAGCATTCGGAAGATAACTATTCGTTAGATAGTAATGATTCTATTCCAAAGAAGACCACCAGAAGAAGATCCACCAAGGATACTGAACCTGACGAAGAAGATGTATCAGGAACTAAAAAGACAAGATCGAAATCTTCTAGTAAAGCAGTTGAAGATGATGAAAAACGAAAAAACTTTTTAGAAAGAAACAGAATAGGTACTTTCTTTTTTTCATTCTTTCTTTTTAAATAACTAATGACTATATTAGCCGCTTTAAAGTGTCGACAAAGAAAGAAGCAATGGTTAAATAATCTGCAAGCCAAGGTTGAATTTTTGACTAGTGACAATGAAAGACTTCAATTACAATCTGAGAGCCTGAAGGAAGAGATTGTCAATTTGAAAACACTACTGTTGGCACATAAGGAATGTCCTGTGGCTCAGGCCAATGGTTTCCATGTCAACGCTATCCAAAAAACCATACCTTCTTTAATCTCTCAACCTAATATAGCAAGGCCCATGAATGGGGTGGTAACTAATAACAATACTGCCTACTTGAGCGCTAGAATGACAAATGGCCCTGTACCGACAAGTACAACATCCATGCCATCATCGCAATCCATTCAATATCAACCTACAAGCATGATAACAGCACCGCAGCAACCAAGTCAACCAAGCATGGTTGCAGGTGGTGCCCGTGGTGCATCAGGTGTATTGCGATTCTAAGATTTGACAAATTCTACATAATTTATATTGTACATTGTTTCTAAACACACACACACACAACATTTCCTTCCCTCCCTTGCCTCTTTCGCTTTTTTTGCTTGTTTCTATAATAAACATTATATATCATCTCTATTGTTTTACTGCAAAGGAGGGGTACAAAGAAGAAAAGCACATTGTATATCAAATATATTGACAATTTATTTACACACACACGCACGGTAATATACACATATATTATCTCTTTTTGAATCCAAACTTTTTCCGTTCATAAAACAAGTCTGTTTTTGAAGAACCAAGGTTGATAATCTTGGGACATCCGTCACGATCTTTTTCTAATCGTGTACAATTAACACAGTAATATGCATCAGACACGCCTGGTCCTCCACAAATGACACAGCGTCCTTGAAATGAGCCAAAGTTGCATTCATCACATATACGAACTAATGTTGCAGGACGCACATAACTATATAATATGAATAAGAGCTGTTTTTTTTTAAAAAAAAAAATGTTACCTGTCACAAATCACGCAGTGACCATCACATTTCTCACATAGTCTTCCAATGGCTATACCAGGTTGCTTTCGGCAGAATATCAGATCAGGATGATGTCTTGCCATTGAAGCAAATATATACGTATTTTGTGGAAAAGAAAGGAAAAAATAATAAAAAAATATAGAAAACTGCGTATTCCCTTTTTTAAAGCTCAGACGTTGACTTTTGACCCAAAGTGACGGGTATATCTTTGTCATTTAGTTTTAAAGCTGAGGTTTGTGAGCATGAAGGGTTTGGTACTATTTGAATGGAGATTAGTTTTTAGGTTTCTTTCTGATGTGATTTGAAATACGTACAGTCATTATTATTCTCTCTTGGAACAAATAAACCAACTTTTTACTAGTGCCATCACATGACAGTCACGTAATAAATATTGGACACCTTCCCGATAAAATAAAACTTCTAGCTCCCCCCTAGCTTCTTAGCTAAATTAGCTAATGCAGTGTGAACAACAGGTTACAGCAGAACCAGTCGTTGCAGATGTAAAGAAAGAAGAGCAACATGATACCCCTATAAAACCAGAAGAACAAACAACAGTGTTGCTTCAACAAGAACAGCCCATGGTACCCTTACAACAACAACAACAGCAACAACCATTACAAACAACTTTAGTGACTACAAAAGTACCAGTATCAACACCTGATACTTCTACAATAACAACAACTGCAACAGAGTTGATACCTCCTGAATCAACGATTAGCACAATTACGACGTTTGAAGAGATTCAAAAGCAACTTAAAAGCACACTAGATCACATTGAACAAAGAAACATGGTAAGCGGCTTTCAGACACTAAGCAAAGCGACTGCTGCTGTCGTCGAACACTGTGAACAGCTAGGTAGCCTTCTTCCCCTCTCTTATTGAACACTTACAACAAGCTGTAGAGACAAAAAAAAACTCAATTTATATCCATAGGCCTTACATCCGACGATCATCCTTATAACGCTATTGACCGAGAGCAATTCTGGGCTGGGCTCAACAATTGCTGGTTATACGCACTTGCACAGAGACAAGAACCAAGTAGTGATACAGAGCGATTGACAGATCAACATCTTTATAATTTACGGGATATGGTCGTGACTTGGGCGGATAAGCTAGAGCGGTATGGATTAGTGGATTATGAGATGGGTTGGTGGGAGGCAGACATATTGGCTGCTATCGATGGTATCTTGGCCATGAATTATGCTGCTGCTCAAGCGGCTGCCCAAACTGTCGTGGCACAAGCTGCGGCGGCATTATTTGGTGATGAAGTGAATTTATAGAAATAGAGAAAGAGAACTGTTTAAACGTATTCTTACACTATATTTAAAATATGAAATAAAATCTGTACAAATTGTGATTTATGTCTATCATTCATCTTCTTCGTCAATATCAGGCACAGGGAAATTCAATATGGCCGCCACTCCTGTCAATTGATTCAATTCTGTATGGAATGCGTTAATTATATATATATATATATATATATATATTATAATTCTTATTAACACTTACGTTCTCCTGACGCATGCATGCTTGAAAACACATAGACATTACCATTCTGTGCACGAACTTGCTCCACTAGCGCCACATACTTCTTTCGTGTATCAATATCTGCAGACCGAAAGAGTTCATCTGTCACTAACAGTGTACCCACTGCGCCTCTTTCATTGGCCTTGGAAACATGATCAAATCCATAAAATGCTCTATCAGGATCCATATTCATCATTTCATAAAACTTGTCGAGCGCCTGCACCTCACGAGCTGCTTTCGTATCTGCCAGTTTCACTTGGAGGGTTGGATCTTGCATGATTTCAGTTAGTGCATGCTTGTGTCCGTTGGAACAATGGATCAGGATAAACTTGGATTTACTTTCTAGTACGGTCTTGTTACCGGTTTTCTATAAATGATAGTTCAACATTTATCTTTTTTTGTGCTTATACAAAAGCTTACCACTGCTTGATCAAAAATGTAATTGTACAATTGGTCCTTTTTAAAAGAGAATAAGTTTTTCATATATAAAACCATGAATATGTCAATACCTTGACGAACCCTGGACTGGCAATGATGATCGCTTTGACAATATCAAAGTGAACGTGTCGAAGAATGGCTTGGTATATTTGCTCATAAAACTTTTCTAAACCCTTTATATGAAATATAAGCACTCCTCATTCCTTGTCATTTATCCATTTACCTTTTCATGGTTTGCCACCGAACCCTTTCGTTTTCTGGGGATAGGTGTCTCTATACGCTGACGAACAACTGTCATATGCTGAGTCAAGAAACACAGATTGGCTAATCCTTCCTGACAGACAACCGCAGCTACATCCGCTTGTTTCGTTACATCGCAGGCATCATCGACTCTTTCTAAAGCGATCGTGTCCCATTCGGGTTTGAACAATGTAAAGTTTCTATTGAGCTCAAGATCGATGGTATGATAACTACCCATCTTTAAAAAAGGGGCGTGGTCTAGCGGCTGCTTACTTAATACTTGCTATTTCGCTTACCTTGACAAATGTATTTTCACTCGACACTCTACCATTGATACGCAATAAGCCGACAACAGGATCAAAATCGACGTTTTCGACAGTGATAGTCAGTGTCAGTCGTATACGTTGACTTGTGCTTGAACCCGTCGAACTCTCGGACTGCAGTCGGCTATGTAAAACAAGTAAGAATATGCTTTAATATATTGTGTCATTTATTACCGAATCGTAGTTGCTTTAATCATATCACCTTTGGATATAAGGTTATACACATGCCACATGTCTTCCAGTTCTTCAGGAAGTAATGTGACAAATCCTGAAGAATCCTTTTCGACTGCTTTGTTGATCAACTAGAAAAATGGACCGTGTTTATTTTAATAATCATACATGTCACAAAAACTTACTTTCATAATTATAAAAAGAGAAAAAGAAATAAAAATGGACTTTTTTTTAGCCCGCATAAATACCTAAAAAATATAATGAATTACCTTCAACCCACAGTCTTGTCTTCTTCTAAACGACCAGAACTAAAACCAAACGAGTCTTTATTGATTCAACAAGGGCATGTAGGGCTTTATGAAGGGTAAGCTATTATAAAGACGAGAGAGAAAGAAAGAATTGAACATTTGCAAGCAGAAAAATAAAATTAGAACATTACCAAGACGGTGTATGTTATTTAACTTCTCACCGTATAATTTACGTTGATGATGCTAATCCTTTGGAACACTCAATAGAAATAAGCTTAAAACATGTCAAGGATATTGACGTTTATGTAAGTTTAATGTCAAATTTATATATTAAACTCACATATATATATATATATACATAAATATGTATTCATAGGGAGGATTCTTGCGTTCGTCTCCCAAGATCATGATTCAACTTGAGGAAAAGAAAAAGGATACAACCACTATCAGTACCAGTGTTTGGGCCTGCCCCATCTGTTTCTTCTCAAACAAGGCATCAGCCATCAAGTGTGAACTGTGCGGTGTCAAACAGTCAACGAGTACTACAACTACTAGTTCGGTGATAGAGGATGACAACAATAATCCAGATACGTGTCGTGTGTGCACCTTTATCAACCATCCAAGCATGACCCAGTGCGAGATGTGTGGTGCAAACTTGAAGAGAGAAGAAGAGATAACGAATGGTACGGCCGAGATCAAACTTTCTTTTCGTCGTGGTGGTCATTCCAGCTTCTTGTCCAATCTAAAGGCAGCTCTGAATGACAAACGCTGGGACAAGGTAGAAGAATTATCTCTACCTGTTGGTACATCGCGTGGTGCTGGCATAAGTATGTATTCATCCTATCCCAACAAGAGACATATTAATCCTTTTTTTTTTGTAAAGGTGCTATCCAAGGTCGTATTGAAAAGTCGACATTAGAAGCAAATGAAACGATGATAGATGCGTTCCAAGACTTGGACCGATTGATGTCAAAGGCTACAGAGATGGTCAAGCTTGCAGAATCGATATCAGCTAAAATGAGCAAAGATCCAACCGATCAACTATCTGAGCTTCGAACTCATTTGCTTAACCTTGGTATTTCTTCACCTGTGACCAAGTAAGTTTATAAATCATATCTTAAGGAATTCCAGGAGAACGTATTGACAGAGAGGGATGATAGAAACTCAGCTGGATCGATTTACCATCAAGAACTAGCAAGAGAACTTGCTGAATTTCTAGGAAAACTCTTTAAGCAAGACGATATGAGATCATTGACAGATATTTACTGTCTTTTTAATCGAGCAAGAGGAGTTGGTAAAGAAAAGAAAAAAAAAAAAAAAAGAAACAAAAAAAGATATATAAAACGAATACTTATGATGTTAGCACTTATATCACCTGAGGATCTCTACAAGGCAGCTCAAGAGTTTGAACGTCTAAAACTACCCTTTAGACTACGCAAATTCTCTAGTGGACTGACCGTAATAGAGTCAATCACAATGGATGATAATCGATCGGCACATCGCATCCTTAAGCATGTCAAAGAAAGAGGTGGACATATCACGGCTTTACAACTAGCAGAATTAGAAAAATTGGCTATACCTGTCGCTTCAGAGCAATTATTCATTACCGAACGTATGGGATTACTCTGTCGTGATGATGGACCAGGAGGATTAACGTTTTATGAAAACTTATTTTTAACATCTGTTTGAATAATACCCCTTTTATTTCTTTCTATCATTTTCCCAATATATTTCCTCTTCCCTACCTATTATAAAATATGTGTATGTGTGTCATGATTAGATATATATTCAAATACGTGTGTATATGATTTACCTTTTAAAACTCTTAGTTTTAGTGTCTCTGCGCTATGTTCTTTGCTCGCCTTTCCTACTTTATCCTGTTCATTTTCTTGTATTGTCGGGTGGTTTTCAAAGTAATCACACATCCTTTGAGCATCTTCTGGACTTTCTAGACGAATATGTACCGATGTCAGCCCTTTCTTCTTTGGCGTCATGAATGCAATAGAAACTCCAGATGTCTGAAGAAGCTCAATAGCAGTTGTTTTTGAACATTTTGGATCAAGATGGTCCACAAACACAATCACACCCTTTTTGAATGTTGTCTCTTCCTTGTCTAATTCCATCTTGCTAGAATTTTCTTGTTGCTGTTTATTGTTATACTCTTGCCATAGGCTTTGAATCCATTGCTTTCTTTCCTCAAATCTCTTTAAATAATCTTCCTTGTACTTGTTCCATTCGAATCTAAAGCAAATATTATGGTCTGATCATACAAGTACTAAAGATCTGCTTACTTGGACATGATGCGCAACTTGAGCTTAAAATTATCAGTAGACTCTGTGAGTTTGATAGCCTTATCAACACATTCCTTGTTATCAAATTCGACAAAGCAGAACCCTTGAAACTGCTTGAATCCTCTCTTGTTTTCAGGTATACGTACAAAGGATACGCGTCCGACCAGTTTGGTGAATAATTCGGAAATAGAAGCTTCATCAACATAAGGCTTCGTCAGCCCTTCAACATAGATCGACCATTCGTCCAGTTCCTCTTTCTTGTTGGGTATAAATGGTTTAATACGTGCAATACGCGTTTCATCCTCACTCAACTAACGAGAGAGAGAGTCAGTCAATGCTTGTTTCAGTCTTGTATATTTCTTGTTACCTTTAGTTTGTTCAGCGAACGTATCTTGGAGCATTCTTTGATCTCTTCTGGTGTTGCTTCTATTGCTTTAAACTTTTGTAATTTACTTAATGTGTCAAAGGAAACAACTGTGTATATATACATGTTAAAAAAATTGACGCGCGCATGTATTTTATTTATAAGTTCAACTAACAGCCTTCAGGATCAGCAGTGATCTTGCTCACCATGATCTTATCCCATAATAAACTTGCATCACTAAAATAAGTTTCCAAAACGTTTATAATCTTGTGTTGTCGTTCTTCTTTTGACATTTTATTTTTTTTAAAAAAAAAGAAAAGGAAAGCGGTCTTTTTTCTTCTTCTTTTTCTTGATGACTTCAACGGACGAATTACTGATACCACTTCATGTGAAATATATCCAGACGTTGAATGAACGTCAAGATGAACTTGAATATTGGCTTACTGAACATTTACGATTGAATGGCATTTATTGGGGTTTGACAGCACTTGACTTGATGAACCATATTGATGCTTTACCAAGACAAGAAGTAATTGACTATGTTGCAAGTCTTCAGCATCAAACAGGAGGCTTTTGCGCACATACTGATCATGACCCACATATGACCTGCACACTCTCTGCTATCCAAGTATTAATCACCCTTGACGCTTTGGATACTATTGATGTGGAAAAAGTGATAACATGTAAATACTAATAATAATAATGTTATTATAAAAGACTTATAAAAAATAGATATTCAATCATTACAAAACGAAGATGGATCCTTCAAAGGCGATGAATGGGGAGAAGTCGATAGTCGATTTTCATATATTGCACTCAGTTGCT
Organism: Rhizopus microsporus ATCC 52813; assembly: GCF_002708625.1. Lineage (NCBI taxonomy): Eukaryota > Fungi > Mucoromycota > Mucoromycetes > Mucorales > Rhizopodaceae > Rhizopus > Rhizopus microsporus. The sequence goes on along the minus strand of NW_019671928.1, from coordinate 85,556 downwards.
TGTCATTATTAAAGCGTCTTGATGCGATCAACGTAGAAAAGACAGTAGAATGGATATTGAAGTGTAAAAACTATGATGGAGGATTTGGCAGTCGACCTGGATCCGAATCTCATGCGGGTCAGATCTTTTGCTGTGTGAGTGCATTGGCAATAGCAGACGCGCTTCATCATGTGGATACTGATCTTTTAAGTTGGTGGTTATGTGAAAGACAGTTGAAGAATGGCGGATTGAATGGACGACCCCAAAAACTTGAGGATGTATGTTATTCCTGGTGGGTTTTATCGTCACTCTCTACATTGGGCAATGTTCACTGGATTGACAAGGATAAACTGATCAAATTCATCTTATCGGCACAAGACCCTGAGAAAGGAGGAATAGCCGATAGAGCAGGAGATATGACAGATGTCTTTCATACCGTCTTTGGTGTCGCAGGCCTTTCTTTGCTTGGTTATCCTGGTCTAAAACCAGTGGATCCTATTTATTGTATGCCAAGATATGTCCTGGAAAGAATAGGACTCAGAGAAAGAAACTAATAAAATGTATTTGATTGGTCGGATTTTTTGTGTGTTTCTCTCTTTTTTCGTTAGATCTAAAATCTAAATAAATCATGGATGAAGAAATAAATGCAGAATTAGAAAGAATTCAACAACAAATCACTTCAAATCTACAAGAGATTGACAAAAACTTTGCAACATGCAATCAACTTGTTGCTTCAAAGATTATTCCTGAAATGGAGCGATTTGCAATAGCAACAACGAATATATGGGAAAGCAGCAAGGTAAGAAACAATTAAAAAAAAAAAAGCTCAAAACTAAAAGTCAGCACTAGGCATGGATGTATTTCTTTAAAACAGTAGAAGAAACATTCAATCAATACAACACGACAAGCACCAATCGTCCACCGTTTTCACCTCAGGAACGGAACAAGACAAACCCAGAGTGGGAGTTAACCCAAGAGACAAGTGCAAAAGAAGGCATGTCGTCTTCTTCTATTGAATTATACAGAAGCAATCGACGCGCACCTTCTGTCAGCACAATAACAACTAAACAAATCATGGAAGGCGCATCATATAATAACAATAATGATAGCAATAATCGTTCAACGCCCAATTCTGTCAATAGTCAAGGAGCATTAGTAGATGAATATGGAAATCAGATCGTATCCCCGCCTCGTACCAGACAGTTTACACCATTGGTAACAAATACACCATTAAGAGAAGCAGTGAGTATATTGACAGACTATGACATACAACGAACAAGAGATGACCTAACAGAGAGTTCTGAAGAAGAACCCAGGCCGACAATACGAAAGGAAGAAGATATCTTTGATCCACTAGACATGGATAAGGACGATCCTGCGACGAGAGAAAAGTTTTATAATTTTTTTAGTGGCAGACAAAAGAGATTGAGAAACATGAAAGAAGGAGAAGAACTGCCTAGGATCCGAAAGATGGCTAAATCACCTAGCCGTCGATATGATCATACACCTCGTAGTTTTCAGAGTCCAATGGAAAATCTTGTGAGCACTCCTACAGCTGAACGGGTTATGCTCAACAGAGAGATAGATCTACGGCAACATAAACCATTATCTAGTATAAATAACGAAGAAGACGATGAAGAAGAAGAAGTGAGTGCCTATCAATTTTCAGACCCTTGGCGGTGATTTTTTTATACAAGAACAATAAATGCAATGTAAACTTACATTAATTCTATTGCTCTCATTGGTTCATGTTTCCCAACAATCTTTTCCTACTGTATCTCAATGCAGACTTTCTTTATATGGATATTACGCTGCCTATGACATCAGCTCTGTGTAACAGCTTTTCATACGTCATAATGTGGTATTTTTAAGCAGGTTATATAAAAAAAAGCTTGTTTCTCCCTCCCTCTCGTTCTTTTTTTTTTTATCTGTAAAAAAATAGTCATGATTTCACAAATAAAAAATTTGTTTAAACAAAAAAAGACGTTTCCTAGAGGTAAATAAAGATGATAATAACGCAATAAATATATTAAACGAAAATAGATGAAGAAGAGAAGCAAAAGAATAAGGATGTAGCAACGCGTATTGTACAAGAAGAAAAGCAAAGAAAGACTATTATGCCTCAATATCCTGGACTAGAAAGATTTGACATCATAGAAAAGATTGGAGAGTAAGAAGAAAAAGATAGATTATATACTTTTGTATATCTAATCATTTAAAATAATAGAGGTGCATTTTCATATGTATTCAAGGCTAGAGACACAGTAACAGATCAAGAAGTGGCTATTAAAGTAGTTAGGAAAAGAGAATTGGATGCATCTGAGGTATTTGGACTTCGGATGAAGCTGATATGATGTTAACCTGTTATTAGAACGGAAAAGCTCACCTACATCCAAATATGAAAAAGAAGACAAAAGCAACAGAAAGAGCTAATATTCTTAAAGAAGTGCAAATCATGCGAAATATCAAGCACAAGAATATTGTTCAACTCATCCAATTCTCTGAATCAGATGATTATTACTTTTTGGTCTTGGAATTATGCCAAGGAGGAGAACTGTTTCATCGTATCGTCAAATTGACGTATTTCAGTGAAGATCTTGCAAGACATGTCATCACTCAAGTAGCTGAAGGTATTCGCTATCTTCATGAAGAATGTGGCGTAGTTCATCGGTATAAAGAAAAAAAAACTAGATAAAGACAGACAAGGGTTATAACTATTGTTATTATTAGTGATATCAAACCAGAGAATATCTTATTTGAACCTATTCCTTGGATCCAACGTGAGCAGGTCGCGAATCCATTTGGTGATGAAGATAAAGTAGATGAGGGTGAATTTATAGACGGTGTCGGAGGTGGCGGTATTGGTACAGTCAAGATTGCTGACTTTGGTTTATCAAAAGTCATCTGGGATAATTCAACATTAACACCTTGTGGTACCGTTGGCTATACTGCCCCTGAAATCGTCCGCGACCAAAAATATTCAAAAGCAGTCGACATGTGGGCCATTGGTTGTGTACTCTATACCATCCTTTGTGGTTTCCCTCCATTCTATGATGAATCAATTCGTGCACTTACACACAAGGTGGCCAAGGGTGAATATACTTTCTTGAGTCCCTGGTGGGATCCTATCTCCCCAGCTGCCAAAGATCTCATCAGCAACTTACTCTGTGTCGATCCTGAAAAACGTTATACGATCAACGATTTCTTTAAACATCCTTGGGTCACTAAATCTCAATTCCCTCCACCTGCTCCACAAGAGATAGATATTCCTGCTTCTATCAAGCACAAGCCAAGTAATGATCCACGAGCACGAGCTATGCAAAATGCAGCAGTCAAGGCAGCAGCTACTCAAGAAGAACAAAAGAGACAGAACCAGTTTCAGACGGATCTTACACAACCTGGAACGACAAAAGCGACAAAACGTACAGATGTCTTTTCTCCAGGAATCTCATCTATCAAGGAAATATTGGACATCACGTATGCAGTACAACGTATGGGAGAAGAAAAGAAAATGCGCACACCAGTTGGTCATACGAATCGTACGCTTGGTGGATACGATTCTATTTCTGAAGAAGAAGAAGAAGAAGAAGACGATAAACATCATGACCCAACATTTGGTATTCAAAAAGAAGTCATTGCCATGGCAGAACAGTTAGTGCATGATAAGAAGGGTGTTGCACCTGCTTCTGTTTATCCCATTGCCCAACAACCAAAGAATAGATATGAAAACACAATATCCACACCAACATCAAGAAGAAAACGCAATATATTTGAACTTGATATGAACAAGGCAACCTTGCTAAGAAATAGACGCTTACATCATCAACAACAAGAAAATTAACATCTTATTATACCCTTTAAAAAACAGCCAATGCATATTATAACACTACAAAGTTTATAATAAAAATTTGCACTTGTAAAAGATTATTTATTGTGCCATATTAATGTACGAAGCGAATTCCACGAATCAGAGTCACGATAAATATACTGCATAGATGCTCTAAGTGAAGGTTGAACGGTATCTGTCTCATGTCTAAATAACCACTATAATTGATGTTAACGCAACTCCCCCTTTCTATACACTTCATGCCATACCATCACTAATCCCCAAACAACAGCAGCGAATACAGGGAATGTCTGTGGTGGAGCATCCACCACTTGTCTCTTTACAGGTACTTTAACTATAGCCATTACAACTCTAGAAAATAAATAAAGAATAATCTATAAAAATGTTCAATTTACGAACAAATATAGAGAAACTCAAATATGATAATAACCTGTTGATTAATACTATTGTTATCGCCAAACACATAGTAACCACCAATGACGCCAGCGATAAAAGGGTGAAGACTAGCTTCCTTTCCGTCATTCATCTTTCTTTGAACAATCATCAAGGTTTTGTAAATGGTAGCAAACGTACCCAAGTTAAGGGCGTGTTGTTTAGTTGCTCTCAAAATACCTTTGACTTTACTTTCCACTCTATACATATATATACATGTTTAACGCATTATGTGTATTTATATAAATATATTGAAACTTTACGATCCAGTTTTGAACAAGATGGTCATGACCAAAGCATGCGGGAATCTAACCTTGGCACCATAAACAACACCGTTTCGAAAGCCTTTTAGGACAGACAAGGCTTCATGGAATCGTGGATCGAGTGCAATTTGTTCAAGACGGTTCATTTTTAAGAATAAAGATATAAAAAAAGAAGGAAAAAAGGGGAGGAAAGTGAGACTAAAAAGGTGGGACCAATAAGACTTTCACATGAATATTTAGTTTGCATAACCTTGATCTTGTATATAATTGCCGGTCAGAGCAAAGGGGGCTATTTTGGCTGTAAATTAAATGAAAGAGAGAGAGAGAGAGCAATTCGGCATCTTTTGTCATCTTTAGCCCTCTCTTTTTTTCGTTGTTGCTTAAGGAATAGAATACAATCACAAGCTCAATTCTTTTATCTGATTTGATGTTGCACAGCGGGTCGCAGTTAGATGATGACTTCACTTTACAGCATTCACATAAACTGATATGATATACAAAAGAGAAAGTCAAGATTTGCATGTAGATCATTTATTTCTATATTTGTGTGGGGAAACCCACCTTTTTTGGATAGGCGGTCACTGAAAAAGTCCTCTTTTCCTGTTGTTTTTTTTATTATTTTCCCTTTCTTTCTCTTCTTGTTTCAATGACGTTGAATAGCGTTCAACATGAAGAATTGATAGAGTCAAGAGAAGAGACGTTGAAAGAGATCAATGAAGTCCTTTCACTCATAAAATCCATATCTGAATATGAAGACAATAAGGATACCACAGAGGAAAGTGAAGATCAAGACGACTGGAGTGACGATGAATGGGAGGTGATAAAGGCATATCTTGAAAATGAACAAGAAGACGAAGAGGAAAGAAAGTTGATGTTGATGTGTATAAATAGTTGATAATAAACATGTATTTTTATTTAATGACGCTTGGTAAAAGTCAGCTTCAGTGACTTGGGCGCACCATTGAATGGTATATCACTAACAATATGATCACGATGAATGGAGTCTTCCGGAATGCTAATCTCATACTTTTTCACTATTGTAAAACCAAGAAAAAGTGTTAATTTATGCTTTGGTCAACAAGGTTAACTTACAGATCATAGCAATGACCAATCGTTGCTCAAACAGAGAGAAATTCATGCCAAGGCATTGGCGGGTTCCATTACTAAAAGGTAACCAAGTCATACCTTCATGCTTTTCATGTTCACCGCCAGGAGCAAACCTTTCAGGATCAAATTGGTCCGGATTATGCCATAACCTGGGGTTGTAGTGCAAAGCCTCTATATTGATTGTAACAACAGTGCCCTTGGGAATAAGCGTGTTGGCCAAAATGGTATCTTCTTTAACATCTCGTGAAAATAGCATATCAGCTGGACTATTTATACGCAGATTCTGTTGAGAGCAATTAGATTATTATAAAAAGATGAAAGGTTATGCTATTACTTCTTTTATGACCATATTGAGGTATTGCATATTTTTTAGCTGCTCAACTGTAGGCACTACATCAACCGGCTTATCACCCAGAATACTAAGTACCTCTTTTCTTAGCTTTTGTTGAACATCCTAAGAGATCATATATTAGTGTCATAGAAGAGATGACATAGTCATAGCAGCATACCTTATTCTTTGCAAGATGATAGAAACAGAAGGATAGAGCATGAGCAGTGGTATCATGTCCTAAGGTTAAGGTGAATGTGAGTTGATATATGTATGTATATTACTTGGTGCGTACCAGCTACGAACAAGATTGCAATGTTATGCTATTGTTGACATTACATATCAGTGGGCATTGCTCAACAAGGAAAATAGGGGAATCTATACTTACTCTAAGCTCGTCCTCTGATGTCCATGTGTCGCCCTTTTCTTCAGCCTCTAACATAAGCGTCAAAAGATCCTTTTCGTTGTCTGGTACATCTGCATAAGCACCACTCTTGATTTCCTTGCGTTTTTGTTGTGCAATCTTCAAGAATTTTTCACTAAGTTTTTTAGTAGCTATAGCGCCTCTTCGTCGTCTAGGATAGATACGGTCAATGATAAAAGAGTACGAGCTGAAGACATTGATAACAGGATCAAAGATACAGTCGCTTACAAATCTGTAAGTCTTGGTCCATTCGTCCGGATCACCCTGTAATGCTTTAAAGTCAAAGCCTATAAAGCACTTTAGAAACGTGCCTTGATGTAGACTAAAGAGATGCGAACTTACCAAAGATGGCAAGGCCAAGTGTATCAAGAGTAAAATTCTGCATGGCAGATGCAACCGGAATTGTACCGTTTGCTTGCTCGATGGCTGATATCAATGAGAACACAACTTTAGACATGGTTTTGATAGGCAAAGAGTGATGGAAAGCAGGATTCATAACCTGAAAAAGTCGCTTAGTGTATATAATATCGGTAATTGCTTTGTATTACCTTTCTTTGTCTCTTCCAAGTATCTCCATTAGAAAGAGCTACATTATCTTTGCCAATGAATTCTACAAATAGATTTTCCCCCATATTGTCTAGCAGTCCGTGATTCTTGGGAAACCCGCCTATAAAATCGAGTCATTCAATACACAAAACAGTGATCTAGTTGCCTCTATATTAACATACTTGATTTGAGTAGAAGTTGTTTCGCTGCTACAGGATTAGCGATGTAGAGCATCCATCCAAAAGGAATTTTACTCTAAAAAGATGCATTAGATCTATTTCTCTGTATGACTGATGTTATGCGTGTATAAGCGTACAATATAAAATCCATCGTTTTCATCAATAATGGGTAATACATATTTCTTCACTCTTTCTCTTGGCGACTCTCTTGTCAGCAACGACTTTGCTATTCCAAAGTAAGGTAGCTTGGGGAAGCCACGTAGATGTTTCGGTACACGAAAGTAAGAGTACAGTCGTTGAGCGATTATTAAGGCAATCGCGGCTGTAATATAAGATGCCTTTGATCTCTTTTGAAGAACTGGAATCAATACTTGTGTAGAACTATTGTATACTTGAATCAAATGATCCATTATTTGCTTGAGTAATTGAGCGTAAGAAAAGGCAAAAAAAGTAAAAGGATTTATATTTATGCTGTACACTTATAAAAAAAAAGGCAGCTTGTGTAACTACTCATCGGAAACAACAATGAGTCAAAAATTTACTGTTTTCTGTAAAAGGGCTTCCTTTATTTTAAAAGTGAAAAGTTTGCTCATATCAGTTTATCAATAAAGTAATAACAATAATCAACAAATGATCTTGTTCTGCTAGAGAAAGGCAGGCTTGATCCTACATTTTCATCATATTGGTGATATTGCACGGCTGCCCTTTATGCACCCGGTTACTATGATTCATTTGTTCCACTGGCACTCTGATCCGAAATATATCACTTGCTCAGCAAAACCTTGATCCGCAGCAGTCACTTGATAATACACTTTCGCAGCATCCTGCAGCCTGCTATTTTTTATGACACTGCTAAAGATCAAAAAAATAAAGTGTTGTAGCCTTCTTTTATTGCATGGACAGGAGGAGAACTTGAACTACTTTGTCTCAGAGCCTCATGGATCTCAGTATTAAGCAAGCTAATGAACTTTTAATGAATATGCATCATGAGATAATTATAAAATTCATGAACCCGATAGTACTCGTAGGACATGTGCAAATGAGAAATACATTGTAATAAAACCCTTTTTCTGAAGCAAAGGCGACTTTGAATTAGCGTTATTGTCCCAATACTCGAAATGTGAATAGACGCACTATATACATTCCTTATATCGATAGTGTACTCTTTTATTTCGTTTTGAAATAGATTCCTTAAGCAAGGATAGACTGAAACGATATCTGTTTCAAAAGGACAGAAAAGATAAAACGCGAGCTTTCAAGCACAGATTAGCTTTCATTGGTCGATCAAGCCAAAAATAAGGAGAAGGAAAAAAAAAAAGCTTTATCCTTCTTTTCCTTTTCCTTTTCTTTTCTTTCTCTCTTTTGATTCTTACTTTACTATGGTTGGCTGAACTGTGTCGTATGGAAAAGTAAACAGTTAGTGTCCTTTCTTAAGGTAAGTGTGCATCCACACGTTTATGAAGGTCTATAAAAGAAGAAAAGACATGACAGAGAAGCCGCGTATTTTGTCAACACTAGTAGCTTGCTCTCGCTTTACCATCATCCAAAAAAAGATGAGTCAAGGTACGACGAGAGCACCTGTAAGCTTACTTGGCATCTTTTTGCAAAGGTAAATACACATTTACAAAAGACAAACTGTAAGAGCATAGACGTGCATTTTGATAGCATAGTTAACCGTTTGAGAGACTTGCTCTCATTTTGTGTTTGTATACTTTCATCATTCGTGTCTTCACAATCCTTTATAGATTTGATTATTCAACCTTCTTCTAGTGAGCGTTCTTTCTTACTGATAAGACAGTATGCTTTAAGCGCGGATACCTAAATTTGATAATCAGTGTAAGTTTCTAAAATATTTGCACCATTTGTCCTGCTTCTTGTGCTTCAGTAAGCACTTCTTGTATATTACAAGCTTAACGCCCCCTAGCAGGTAATAGAGATATAGGCTGATACATGTCAAGTAGCTACTATAAAAGTACTTTATTACATGTACTGAAACCAAGTCTATAGTTATTGGCATACTCTGATAAAGAGAAAAGAGCGTCCAAATGAGTGAGTCTAATAATTATAAGGCCTATCAAGGATTTTTGCTAGCTCTCTTGTTAAGTACAGATCTAACAAAGACAGTTGCCATAATAGAAGCAGGAAATGCTTGCTACGTACACGCACATGTATATGCATACTATCGGTATATCATTTGGAAATGGTAAAGCTAGCTTTAAATAGACTCATAGGCTAACTCTGCTTAAAGAGGACAAGCGCTAATCAGTGTCTTGCTGCTTTAGTACTTATTCTCTGAACTACTAACAAATAACGTGGAAACACAGGGCCGAAGAAAGTTCATGCTGTTTAGAAAACATACTGTATTTTTATAAAATATTGTCGTAAAATAAAAAAATTATTTACGTAAAAAGACGACAAAGAAAAACACGTTTGAATAAAACGACATTATGTCAAAAGAGAGAAAGAGATAATGAGTATATGTAGAAAAAGAGAAAAAAAGTATGTTAGTATTAGAGCACATATCCCAATATTAGTTTTACTTACCACCAAGGTGCATTCTGGGAAGGGTAGCGATAACTACCCAGGAAAGTTAAAACAAAAAAAAAAGAAACGAGGACACAGAGAACCCAGGGCGTCAGAAGAGACTATTGGGGAACGTTTCAGATACACGCCAGAGAGCAAAGAGGGCGGGACAAGCGAGTCAGAGCAAGGACCATGAGGACAGGCTAGTTTTGATTGGTGGATCTTTGAACACTCAGAGGGACACTTGATAACTGCTGTAAAGAAGCAAAAAAAGGACTCGATTAAAATGGGTTTTTATATGTTTTTCTTTCAAACAGATTTCAGGATTGAATACTTAGGACAAAGAAATCATGTCAAATAGAAGCAATCTACATTGTGGCCATTCAAGAATATGCATTGCCAAATATGACTACATGTTCTTCTGATTTCATGGAAAAACTGAATAAAGAATTTAAACTTTTACAAGGAGACTAAAGAGGGCGATTTCTAATATTAGGTTAGTTTCAGCTCCAAGACAGACCACCTGTTAATATTACTGTCAAATGGAATAGTGAGCCATGTTCTTTTTGTATTTGTTATTACTCTGATAACATTACAACGGTTTCAATACGACATCTAAATTTGGAAATACAGTATATCCATGGACGTCAAGACTGGTACTACGAAAATATTCTTGGCGACGACGAATTTACATTTCATACAACATGAATTTTGTTCTCGCCATTGAGTGCATCTATTTTCGATCACAGGCGAATTTACTTTCCGGAAAGAGTGTATAACAATAAGCAAAAGAGTCCATATACTCACAAATGTATTGCTTTGACCAAAGAGCAAATGAACTATATCCAGTTTATCTACGTTTTCTTAAACAAATATTGTAGTTTTCTATGGCCAAATAAACATGAAATGAGGTTATTCATAAATAGGCTAGGCATATAATTTTTATCTATTAAAGATACAGGTAAGCTCTGGAAAGTGATAAGTAAATATATCTAGGGATGAATTCAGGACAGATTATCTTGATAGTTTTATTACTTATGGCTAAGAATTTTCCGCATACTTTTTCTGACATTGTGATTACACTAAATTATACATATACTTTGTAATAGTTGTAAACATCGAGTCGGGCAGCTCCTTTGAGTAAAAAGCCATTCTTCGTATATAAAGCAAAGAAGGGAATATACTTACCAATACTGAAACGGTTGATGCTTAAAGTGGAAAGAGCGTTACCGAGCATATCATCCATCTTTGATGTTTTGATCTGCTCAATAACATTTTACTAGGCCCTTCGATCCTTTTTTTCTGTACATCACATTTCCCAAATTAGAATATGTCAGAAAAAAAGCCAAGGCCTAGCAAAATAAATTTACGAAGAATTATGTAAAGTACTAAAAGAGCTTTTGTTTTTTTCTTTTCTTCTTTCAATTCGAACTTTGCTGCAATTCTTTATGAAAAAATCGATCAGGCTATCATTCAACACTCGTAAGCGGAACAGTGGATCTAATTTTTTTAATTGGTCTAGCGGATCAAATGATCAACTTGGAGCTATCCCTGAAGAAAAAGTCAAGCCTCCTGAAAAACTTCCGCTCTCTATAACCTTAAAAAAGGACACATCGATGAGTTCATCAGAGCTTTGGAGCAGAGATGACACTTCCCATAATGGATCTTTACCAAACGAAGATAGTTCAGAACATACGCTAGAGAAATCTGATTCTGTAGACACTCTACAAGACATTTGTATTGACAGACTCTTTCAAACTAGTCTTTCCAGTCTTTCCTCCAAGTCAGTCGCATCCTCTCACAAAGACAATAATGACACCAGAAGAAACTCGGAAGTTTCTGACTCACAACTAACTGAAAAGGGAAACGATACGCCATTTGTCACGCCCAATGTATTTCCCGATGATATTAGCGATACTGTAGATATCTTTCTTTCGCCAGAACAAACAACTACTGGCAATAGTCCAATCGAAATTGTTTGCAACAGTCCAGTCGAATCTCCTCATCACAGTCCAATCGAGACTCCTCCTGAGGTGCCTAAAAAGCCTGTTATATCCACCCCAAACGACACAGATTTTTTTAGTCCAACATTATCACAAGTGTATGCAGAAAGCATAGGATATGAAGCATCATTTGAAGACAGCCGATCAACAGAAGAGCTCAGCGTCAAAAAGAAACGTCTCTCTTTTTCTGGTTTCAAGAGCCAGTTACAGAAAAAGATGAATGTTGCAAAGCAAAAATCTAAAGACGCAGCTTCATTTGGCATTGAAAAGGTAAAAACAGAATGAACAAAAAAAAAAGATGACTAGCCATCTCAACTGCTTCAACAGCTTAGGAATAGCAGTAGACGAAGTTTCAGTGACCGTAGCAAGGGAGAGATATCATTACCTATTCCTCTTGATATTCGCTCGCCCTTGATCCCTCCTAAAGATGATGAAAACTTCCGCTTGATGACAGAAAAGGAATTGTTTGAACCTACGACTCCCAACTATGACAAGTTTGCTAAATATAAAGATAAACCCCCTCCTGTGTATGAAAAGCCAGAAACTGGATCTATAGTCGAGTCATTTGAAGAACTTGCTGTAAGGACATTTGAAAGTCTCAGCCTAGGCTTGTTCCAAGAGCGCTTTTTCTGTACATAGTCACTTCCCTCTTCCTTTTTGCTTCTTTCTTTCTTTGTAAAATAGAATGGATAGTGAACAGTTATATCTGCCTCTTTTTTATTTTTCTTTTTATTTTCCTTAATATTTTTTTAAAAATAAAAAAAAAGACATGTACAAAACTTGTTCTTGGCAAGTGTATTACCTCTTGCTTACTGGAGCAGTAGCATTTATTTTATGTATAGTCAGGGCCATAAGAAAAAAGCAATTGATTAAGGAGTGATTAAAGGAGGGTAACAAAGGATAGGATTATAAACTTTTTTTTCAAAATGTATATAAGAAAATGAATGTCGTATATGATGTATGTATATGTGTATATGTGCCTGTGATATATATTTCTTTCTCTTTTAAGCATCCCCATTTGTGTCAAATTCAATTGGGAAACTGGATTGTGTCGCTTGTGAAAAGGGATCAATCATTCTCAGTTCATCTTTAATAGCCTCCCTTGCTATGATGTCCAATTCTTTTGTAACCATAGAAACTATTTTCTATACACTGGCATTCAATTGTCTTCACCTTTATTTTTATCATCCTGTCCTTACCTTGAATTTTCCATCGCATTTGAGAACCAGCTCAAAGAAAGCCTGTGTACAGATGGGCCCTTCTGTGCCAACAAGTAATTTATAGTATGCTTCAGCGACAATATCTACCAATGTAAAAAAGGTCTCAAAGTAATCCATTTCAAACGGCTAATAATAATATGAGTGCCTCTTGATTTCTCTCTCTCTCTCTTAACTTACGATATGTGGTAATATCAGATAACCATAATCACTTGCATTATCCGAATGATCGGTTTTTTTTCTAAAGATATTTTTCTATGTAAACATGCACGAATCAATATCATATTACAGATAAGGTGTCAAATTGTGCTGATACCATTTTTTGTTTTGAATCATCGTTGGTATGCCTCTCGAATTCTAACATGATTTGATTTAAAGCCTTTATGTAATCAAGTGGATTTGTTATATCTAAAATGGCGCCTAAAGAAAGACCCAGCGCATAAAAATTATATGTTCTTTTAAAACGAATACTTTTTCCATTAGTCTTCCTTATTCATACTGTGGCAGAATTTATTACCTTTTAGCCATTTTTGAATTTGGGTACATTGACTGTAGATTCTCTTTTGTCAACAGAATAGTGTTGAACCAATGTGTGTTTCCTTCATGTGCTTTTCTGATGTATTTAATAGTAGCGACACGCTTAGAAACTAGTTCTGAGAGGTACTCATATAGTCCTGGTTGAAGTGAAGGACTGATGGATTGGCTGTTTGGTGAATAGATTGGAACTGACATGATGAGTAAAGAAAGAAAGGGGAATTTAAGTTTTTCATTGTTTCGATTGGTCTCTTAAAAAGTGAATAGAGTCACACAAAATAAAAGGTACAGTTACAAAAGGGGCTCTATCAATTTTAATGTTGATTCAATAAAATATGCTAAACAAGTATGATTGCTAAGCTACAGTTGCTACTCTTTACACCCTTTCAATCACACAATTTCACACAAGATAAGATATATGATAGATGCTACGCGTCAAAAAGACAGTTCTAGACTCAAAGGGATTTATTAGACAAGATATATATATGTACATGGCGTATAATAGAATGTTTGATGGTATAAAGATAAAAGAGTATGACCTATGTGAACCAACTATAAAGCCTTTTGAATAATGGTGTATTGTTACTATTGCTGTGACTATGACGAAATTTAAGGTTTTCTGAAAGTTTTAGTCGGAGAGATGAATTGATGAATTTTTTTTTCCTTTGTTCTTCAATGAGGTCATCTTCAGCAAGCTCCATTTCTAATTGAGAGTCGTCCCATCGTCTGGTAGGCATCAATTCTGAATATCTTTTATAAGTGAATGATGTATGCGAGGACGTATTTGAGTGAAGGTCGATGCTGGATATAGAAGAAGATATAGAAGTTATTGATGAATGGTGTTTATGGTTCTGATTCAAGTGCATTGTGTAAATAAAGAAGAAGAAGAAAAAAAAAAAAAAGAAGGGCAGAAAAACAAGATATATATCAATTTTCGGCATTTAAATGTTCATCTTTCAGCTTTTTCCATTTCATGTCACTTGTCCCTGATTGTTATTGTAACTGACATTATGATGATGATACAGCTCACCTATGCTTCATATGTCTCCTTGTAATAATGCCTTTTATATATGCCATTTATCCAACTGCCTTTTGCAGAATCTGTAATGAATACTTGCTTAATATATGCAAAAACATTGCCCTTAATTCTAAAGCGTTACTCTGTGGCCATTTGTATGACACAATATTAATATTCATATTTTCTGTACCTTGCTTAATTCAAGGAGAAAGAAAAGGGCTTTGCCTTATAGATCACATCACAAAAAAAAAAAAAGAAAACTCCATCTACTCATATGTTTATAGTAGTGTTGGAATACTAATAAGCCTGCAAGTGTTTTGCAAGAGCAATGGTCATTTGATATGAGGGGCTAGAAATCAGTCACCCTTTTGCTTTCTATCGGAAGTTTCTGAACCACTCAAAACATTAATCTTAAAGTATTACCAAGATAAGAAATCAACTACTGTGGAACGCCTATTACGTGTATGTGTAGCATAAAGTTTGCCAAAAGTATACAAATGTATACTATTTCCAGAAAAAGATGTCGCGCTGACTTGTCGCTTTCTCGTATAAATTGTATTATAAAAATTGCAAAAATGCGCCTTTACTTTCTGAAAAGACTGCACAGTTGATCCTTTAAACCCTACAGATCAATTGCTTAATTACTACCTTTATGGAGACCTGCTTCCGACTAGAGCCTCCTTTTCTTACCTTGGGGTTCCTTTTTGTCCTGGAGGTTGTCTAAATGCATTCGAGCTTCTTACTAACAACATAAACAAATCACTAGCGACTATGAATCAATTAGCTATGATTGGACTTAACCCCAATGGTCTCAGCCGATTGCTTGCTACTCGTTTTTACAAACAAATAGTCCGATCTCAATTAGAATATGGTCTTGCTATTAGCAAGGTTAGTTCTCTTTTGCTCGACAAATTGGAAGACGCCCAAAATACGTGCCTACACAGAATATTTGGTGGTTCTTGCAGATCCTCTATAAAAGTAATGCTACAGCTGACGAAATTGCCGACTATGGCAGAGCGTACCCATATAGTACAAGCGCAATTCCTCTTATGATCTCTGTCGTTGCCAGATGATACGCTTCTGATTTACTTATTTCCACATATACGCCTCTCCACAAGTCATTCACAGTGGTATACTATATCAAAAATGCCACTGTGGAAACGTTGTGCACAATATACTGATATCCTAGATAAACAGTTATTAAAGAAGACACGTCTGCAATACCTGTAAAACAACTTAGAATAGCGGCGTACTGCATGCGGCTCAAATCTGTTCCCACTGTGTCGCCCAATAATTTCTTTGGATCCAATCCTTTGGTTACCCATGACAAGGCTAGAAAGAAGCTGATGCATACGGTGGCGTCTTGGTTGGTTACCCAGTTATAACACTACTCGCTGCCTTCGACACACCTCACAGCTTCTTACAAAACAACATGCCATCTATTGCCTCGACATGCATCACCGTCTACAAATACCGAAGTCTATAGCTGATCATCTATCCCTCCTTTTAAATAAGCTTCCCACTCGAAACCACGCTCCTGTCAAACAAGATCGTTTTGGATTATCAAAAGGCCCGTAATCTACGCTATCTTACATGAGCTTGATCACCTATACCATGAAAAATAGCCACTATCACCATCTGACCCAGGGCAGAAACTGCTTAAATGGTTATGTAATTCTTCATAGCAGTCTTTTAACACCTGTTTCGTGAATCTGTCAGCCAAAGCATTTTTGCCCTCGAGCCCAGAGGGATTTTTAGATTCTATCTCACAACTTGAACTGGCCAGGGCAAAAACGATATAATAAAAATATCACGTGGCCCTTATGGCCTTTTTATTTTATAAATAAATAAAATTTGTTTAACGTATTTACAAGGATTCCATATCCATCTTATCAAAACGTACACCTTTTGCACTAACTGAAATAGTTTGGCCCACTCTCCATGGACGTCCAACTCGGGTTATCTCTGCCGCTGAACTGGCCGCCTCCCAATCTCTCCACAGTCGGAAAACACTCGTATTAGCGTTATGTGTTGAATGATGTCATAGAAATCATAAAAGACAATATGTAAGCAATATTTACAATGACTGAAGGGAAACCAGTGAATACATGGTACATCCGTTTAAGCAAACACGTTCCTTTACCATCCACCATATTTCTTTCATGCATCTTCAAGCCTTTTTTTTGGGGCTACATGACTTTAGAATAACACTAAAACGTTTATACAAATAGCGCAGCCAATCCCTCAAGTCGATACAAGAAATAAAACACACAGCTACAAAGCAAGCGAAAGTATGAAGCCATTTGCTATCAGCTCGTCAACTGCACCAGCTTATAAAAAAGTACAGCGCTTTAATATTGTCTTGCCTATATTTCTACTATTCTAAAATACAGTCAACCTAGCTTATACGCAGAATGTAAATGGCTCGTGGCTTGCTGCTGACAATGGCCAAATGCGGTATACTAGTAGCATATGACGTATCTAAAAGAATTCAAGGAGCTCTATGCTTTCTTCCCTTCTCCTCCTCTTCCTTATGCCTAGAGATAAGTGAGCGTAAGGAAAGCGTTTTAGAAACAAATGAAGAATGATATGTGATCCGTATAAAAGAATTCGTATCGCATATATACTTTTTGAATACATGGATTTGTTTCTTAGGATTGACATGGGTAAAATCAAGCCATTTTATCAAAAGCACATGATCTATATGTCGTATTTCTGCACTCATTTCAATTCATGCCTATAAGAGTCTGTATTCATAGCATTAGGACATGGCTGGTGCTACACGTCACTGTACCTGATTTGACTACAATGCAGCTGTTATGTAAGCCCTCTGTCATTTTGTAAATATGAACTGATGAATGTTTTTCTTAGCAGATCAGGAGAACAAACATTTATATCAGCATATTTGAAGGTATTTATCATTATAGTCTGCATAACAATTGTAATAGATCCATGTTTATATATGTAGACTTATGCTTCTTCTGTTGCTTTGTAGTAGCTTTTTTTTTTTTTTCCAGGCAGATAAGTTACTGAATCAATTCAAAATATGAATAGGGAATGTGTACAAAACCAGTTAAACGCTTTCGATTGTTTTGAAACCACCCCTTCTCAAACACTTGCTCAATCTGATCTTCTGTCATAAATAGTTTCCATGGTTCTTTTTCATAAACAGATCAAATGATTTGCATAGAGCGACTATTAGAGCAATAAGCATTAATGATACACACTGTCATTATTTACAACAAACAAAAAAAGTAATGTAAAATATAAAGTGATACATCCCTTTTGTCGAATGCAAAGCCCAGTTGTTAAATAGTTGGCAGCCCAGATTTTCTTGGCACTGTGACGTGATTAAGCTCATCAAAATACAGATGCAAATAGTTACGAACCAAAAATAGATTTCTGGCGACTTTCTCTTTTTTATAATTTTTTATAATAATTATAATAACGACAACAGCCCCTTTTAAGCCATAGCGTTTATATTCTCTCTCTTTTTATTATTATTTATAATCAAATGTCAACATCTCCACCACCTGTCCCCAATCATACATCTGATGCCATTGACAGCCATGAGATGCAGCAACGTAAAGGCTTTCAAAAGCTCCATTCAGTTGACAATACACCAATTGGAACACCATTAGAACAGCAAACTAATCGAGAATATTTTCCTCAGCAAGATAACAAGTTCTACAGTCCACCTCCGCCTCCACTTCCAGGCCAACCACAATATTACTATGGAGGGTCTCCTATGGGGCAGCAATACGCTTTATTAGAACCCCAGGCACCACCAGCAGCTATTTTGCCTTATGGACACAATAGACATCCTTTACTAAGGCTTTTAATTGGGCCCATTAACACACCTATTTTTAGCTACCTATCTGCTATTGTTATGGCTGGTGTGCTTATCTATGAGTTTGTAAAGTTCCATCAATTAACAGGAAGCGTGATTGAAACGAATCCATTTAATCCGATGATTGGTCCTAGTTTCCAGGTGAAAAACAAAAACATAAAGAAAATCAAAAGCTTGTATTCTTACTATTATACACAGGTACTTGTCAATGTAGGAGCAAGATTTACACCCTGTATTCGCCTTGTCCCAAGCTTTCCTTCAACTACACTTATTTCCAACTGTTATCAATCATTAACAGATACTTGTACCGTACAGGAGCTCTGTGGTTTTGGTGGATTCCCGAATGGTATACCCAGTCAGAGCTTCAGACTTGTTATTCCGATTTTTATGCATGCAGGTGTGATTCACTTTTTGATGAACATGTTGACACACCTGAGATTGGGTGTTGATTTGGAAAGAGCACTCGGTACTCCTCGTTATGTTATATTGTATATGGCATCAGGGATATGGGGCTTTGTCCTGTCCGCAATGCTTTCACAAAATTTAAGCGCATCCACGGGTTGTTCAGGCGCTTTATTTGGCTTGATAGGTTACATGTTTATAGATGTACTCGTCAATTGGAAAATATTACCTCATCCAGTACGAGATTTGATGAGTTTATTGGTTTCTACCATAATTAGTCTGGTCCTTGGCTTATTGCCTGGCCTCGATAACTTTGCACACATTGGTATATATAAAAAAAAAAAAAAAGGAAAACTGGAAGAAAGCGGGAAATTAAACCATGACTGTCTATAGGAGGCTTCGTTGTTGGAATCCTTTTGGGAATGACGGTTGCACCAATGCGCCCTATGGCGACCACAAGGGTAAAAGTTATTACTTGGATACTGCGTGTTGTGGCTTTGATTGCTTTGATCGTCTTGTTTGCTGTGTCTATCCACCAATTCTATGCTGCCTACGATCCCAGCACAGTAAAAATTATCTATATTTATACATTATGTGCATTGTCACTCACAATGAAATTTATTTTTAGATTTGCCCTAACTGTAAATATTTGTCTTGTTTGCCTGTCAACAACTGGTGCGATCCAGTCAACTAAGCTATTTAATAATAAAAGAAAACTTTTTATACTAAAAGATCAGATAAAAAGGAGATTCAGATTAGTCAGACGGCGGACGTAAGAATGAATTGAAAGCTATCAGATTTTTAAAGCCCCCACTTCTGAGTGATACAAACATTCAAGTATAAATAAACCTTGTTATTCTTTGCTTTTTCATACACTTTCTTTCTCTTGAAAAATGCGTTTTACTGCTGTCGCCATTGCTCTTGCTTCTGCTGCTGTTTCCTTTGTTGTCGCTGAACCCATTAAGGCCGTTGCTTATCTCAACGTGCCCCCTGTTAATGGTCTTGTTTACTTTAGTCAAGAAAGTCAAGACAGTCCTACTAGAATCTATGCCAACTTAACTGGCTTGACTGGTGGCGATCATGGGATCCACATTCATGAATTTGGCGATCTCTCGCAAGGTATATTGGATAAACTGTGCGCTTTTAGTATAGATCGTAACTCTTTATAGGTTGTAACTCTACTGGTGCTCATTACAATCCTTTCAACAAAACCCATGGTGGCCCTGATGCCGAAGTAAGACATGTTGGTGACCTTGGTAACATTGTTGCTGACAATACTACTGGCTTGGCCATCTTAAACATCACCAGTGATCTAATTCAATTATCAAAGATCCATTCCGTTATTGGGTAAGAACAATCAAACAATGAAAACGATTTTTCTTAATTCGTATTTCTTTGTAGTCGTGCTGTCGTTGTTCATTCTGGCAAAGACGATTATGGTCTTGGCGGAACTCCTTTGTCTAATTCTACTGGTAACTCTGGTAGCCGTGTTGCCTGCGGTGTTATTGGATGTAAGCCTATACTCTATTCTATATTACTCTTTTTCTGATCCCCTTTAATTTAATAGATGCTTCTCTTGTTGCTTAAAGACGATGACAAAGTCTAATTTGTTTTCTATTTTGTTAATATCGTATATTTAATTATGTGTAATAAAACTTTATATATTTTTATTTCTTATAAACAATCTGTGCTAGCGCTGCTTTTGGCTCAGTTTTCTTCATCTTTGAGGCTATCTCACTGTGATAGGCACCTTTTTTTTTTTTGCGCGGAAGCTTGTGACACTCCTTTTGTTACACATCTAAACCGGTAGTCGATCATTACACAAATCGATTGATCTATATATTTGCCCCAGACACTCTTTCACAAACCGAAGCTGCTGATTTTAAAGTAAACAAGCCCAATTTTACTCATTGTACCTGAAATGTATAAGCATACTTTCTTTAGGACAAATGAACATAGACAAAATACATAAAAATCTCTATTGATCCTTATTTTCGATTATAAAGTAGGTTTATTTTAAAAAAACTAACTAACCAAGCAACAAGTTCGTTTTAACGGAGACTAGTTTATCATTACACAAATATTATCAGATTAATCCATTGTAGTTATGGCGACACAATCTTTTCTTGGATACCGCCGACGTTGTTTTTACATTTTTAGGAATAGTGAGCTCCCACTGCCGTTGAGTTCTCAAGTAAGCAACGCAAGAGAAAATCTCTGATCATATTGTGTCAGAGAATATGTATATACAAATATGTATGTATGCACGTAAGGAAAACTATAATCCGAGTTCTTCATCCCATAAACTGAAAAGCTGGAAAAAA